>NC_079214.1:45334899-45634899 GCF_029633865.1 Lampris incognitus
TCATGCATATTAATGAGCAGTGAGGGTAGAGCTGCTCATGGAATACCAAGTGAGGCTACAGGAAGCCAATTTCTCCATCTCCCTCCCTTTTTCCAAAGTGATGAAACTGAGAAAACTCATCAAACCCATAGAAAAAGCACTACCAAGTATAATCTACATAACACCAGGTAATACCAGGTTGAAGTCCCCGTGAAAGTTCTCTCTCTGTATTGTAAAGTAGCTCCAAGATGTGAGGCAGTTATCATGTGGAAAGCTCTGACTAACATTTTCTATTGGCTTCATCAGTCTATGTGGTCTTGTAAAGTTTAACCTGCTGGGCTCAAACAAATAACACCCTCCAAGCCACAAAAACACCGTGGTTTGTATTAATATTTTAGAAATTAACACCAAGCAAATGAACAAGCATTGCTGGGAAGTTTTCTTTAATGAAATAAAATTGCATTTACATGCATCAAATAGTGACAGCTTAGTTGGTGGCTGGTGTGTGTGTGTGTGTGTGTGTGTGTGTGTGTGTGTGTGTGTGTGTGTGTGTGTGTGTACGTATGTGTGGTGTGTGTTGGGAG
The DNA here is from genome assembly GCF_029633865.1 of Lampris incognitus. Classification (NCBI taxonomy): domain Eukaryota; kingdom Metazoa; phylum Chordata; class Actinopteri; order Lampriformes; family Lampridae; genus Lampris; species Lampris incognitus. The sequence goes on from NC_079214.1 coordinate 45,335,463, forward strand.
GTGCATGAGAGCCAGGGCCCGGCCAGCAGATTGTACTTATATGGCATGTCATCTGTCTGAAATTAAATGAATACATCACTGTGAGACCGCTGGGCGCTGACCTGACAGCTCATTTCAATCACAGTGGAAGAGAGGAGCCTCTCACAGCTGCCAGCTAGAGAAGAAGAATTTGCATTGAACGAGCAGCAGCAAAATGAGAATGAGAGTACTGCAATTTTGCCTTCCACTGACACAAGCTTCCTCTGGGCTCTGAGAGACACAGAATTACCTCGACGAGGGCAAATGCTAAAACGTTACCCTGATTTACACCCTAAAGAGATCATAAAATGAACTCGCTTCACTTAACACCTGGTGCTTGTTTCACTAACTCCTCCTGTATGTGGTGAATTCTGTATTCCTCTTACCCCACATTTAGAAAACCAGAATCAGAATCAAGTTTATTAGCCATGTAGGTTTGCACATACATGGAATTTGATTCTGGTTTTGTGGCCCTCTCGGTGTACTAAACATAGAATAACAACAACAACACAACAATCTTCAGATATCTACATAAGTATTGACTTTATACAGATAAAATAAGAGGTGATAAGGTGCAATGATGTGGAGAATATATCAGAGATACTGAAATAAATGTTAGCAGGTTACTTGCATACATGCCTGAGGTGGATGATGGACATGACAGAGCGTATCAGTAAAAAAAAAGAAAAAGAAAAAGAAAGAAAGAAAAAAAAAAAAAAAAAAGGAATGGCCAGATTTGGTAGGCACTACGACTCCTTTCCATATGTTGAAGTTGGTAGATGGGGCATGATTGGTTTGGCGACAGGTAGAATTATGAATAACTCATCTAGAACACCTGACTATAATTAATCTCTCTCTTTATATGCATGTTTTAGTAGGCAGAGGGAGAAGTGCAGGGGAAATGCCTTAAAGGTGTTATCAGTAAAATGTTGTCTTAATTATAGCAACAACAAAAAAGAACAAAAAACAAACCACCTTGTATTAAAGTTTTAGAAAGCGTTGTCAATCTATACCAATGGAAAAGTGATAGCTTTCCCAGGTGCTGAGGTTTCCAGCTTTCAAAATCCAAGTTTCAGCCCAGAATCTTTCTTTCGGTAAACAAACCAGTAATGAACCACAGTACATGTTGGTATGGCTAGCAGCCACGCCAACATGTACCCTGGTTCTACTGAAGGACAGAAGCTAAGCAGGGGTGGGCTTGGGTAGTATATGGATGGGAGACCTCCTGGGAATATTAAATTGTTGCTGGAAGTGATGTTGGTGGGCCAGTAGGGGACAGTCTTCCCTCTGGTCTGAATAAACTGATTCCAGTGCAGTGACGGAGACACTGTGCTGTAGGAGATGCCGTCCTTTGGATGAGACATTAAACTGAGGTTCTGACTCACTGTGGTCATTAAAGATACCATGGCATTTATCGCAAACAGTAGGGGGCTCCCCGGTGTCCCAACCTGGCTCTCTCCGTCTGGCCACCTAATTATACCCCAATGTAATTGGCTCGATGATTCCCTCCTTCTCCACCTAAAGCTAATGTGTGGGGAGTGTTCTGGTGCGAAATGGCTGCCGTGCATCACCGGGGTGGGTGCTACACATTGGAGGTGGTTGAAATGAGTTTTCCCCCTTCACTGTGAACCACTTTAGTATGTATCAAGATAAAGCACTATATAAATTTAATCCATCATTATTAAGACTCCCTGCCCCTCCACAAAACTCTGAGTCCCCACACATTTATCCATTTGCACCTTTCAACAGTCCAATATGGAGGAGCCAGTTGTACAACATGTTTATCCAAGTATTCAAACAGCCCTTTCTTCCGGCAAAAAAAATGCATGATAAATGCAACTCCAAGTGAAGAACTTTTGAGAGGAGGCAAAAACTTTGCAAGTATAAAGGCATAAAAATGATGCTGACCTGGCTGTGCTACTGTTGAACAGGTAAGCAGCATCATCATCAAATATATAGCCATATGTGATGTTATAAATATTGTACAGTGTTTTATAACATGATGGTCAACGTCATTGTACTAAAATACTTTACACTATATTTATATAGTTATACTTTATACTTTAAAATATATACTTTAATTATGACTATGTCATCACGGGCCGTCGTCTGTGTGGAGTTTGCATGTTTTCCCTGTGTCTGTGTGGGTTTCCTCTGGGTGCTCCGGTTTCCTCCCACAGTCCAAAGACATGTAGGTCAGGTGAATCAGCCATACTAAACTGTCCCTACGTGTGTGTGTGTGTGTGTGTGTGTGTGTGTGTGTGTGTGTGTGTGTGTGTGTGTGTGTGTGTGTGTGTGTGTGTGTGTGTGTGTGTGTGTTTGTCAGGCCTGTGATGGTCTGGCAGCCTGTCCAGGGTGTCTCCCCGCCTGCTGCCCAATGACTGTTAGAATAGGCTCCAGCATCCCCGCGACTCTGAGAGCAGGATAAGCAGTTTGGATAATGGATGGAATTGATAGTCTTAGGGCCCTTTCACACTTATGTTGTTTAGTCCGGACTTTCAGACTTTCCAGAAAAGTCCAAACCAGATTGCCAGGTGTGAAACCTCTTGGACCAGGGTACAGGGATCAAAGACTCGGTCTTTGGTCCAAACTCAGGAGGTAGTCTCGGTTCAGACCAAGGTTCATGAATGTCCAATGTGAAATCAAAGGTTCGGACTTTCGGATCAATCATAGGAAGTGATAAAACAAACACAAACAGTAACACCTAGCAACAGCGAGCGCGCCTGGCAACAACAAGCGCACCTGGCAACAACGAGCGCACCTAGCGGCAACAACGAGCCAAAAGTTCAAGTCAAGATCCTGGTCAAGATGAGCCGCCGTAGTACTTGGGGGGAGGAGGAGACAAAATATTTAATTGATATATGGTCAGATGATGCCATACAGAAAGAATCGGAGAGCGTCCACAAAAATGCAATTACTTTCGCTACCTTCGCAGAAAGAATGAGAGAGGGGGGTTATGAAAGGACCGGTGAGCAGTGTCACCTGACGCTGAAGAAGCTGCGCCAGGTTTATTGCAAAGTGAAGGATGCCATGAGGAGGAGTGGGGCCTCCTCATCCGAAAAGGAAAAATGACCTTTTGGACCCAATCCTCAGCACTCGCCCAACGAGCTCACCGGTCAGAGTGATGGAATCCGGTACAGTCGTCGACGGTGGTGCTGCGAGCTGTGACGAGAGCGGTGAGTTAACGTTAGCTAACCTAACGAAAACTAGCTTTCCTGTCCTATCTAGTCCTAGCTAACGTTAGCTTGCTTGGCTACGTTAGCTAACGTTTGCTCTCTAACGTTAGCCTGACTAGATAACAAACGCCACCATCTCTAGCTATTTTATAAGTTAGCACTAATGTTAATACTAAGAGGGGGCAATAGTTAACTAGCTAACCGCCTCAATCAATTGCCAGTTGTGTCAAGCGAGCTAACGTTATGACCTTAGTGCCAGCTTCTTGCCAGGTTTTCTTTTATCAGTGAGTGTTATTAAGTCGCAATGTTTTCTCTCTGCATGTCAGTGCAGTCTTCTGGTCTCTTACCCTGCAAACGTTACTATGTTATCGGAGAACTAGAGTTGCTGCGGAGAAATGAATTGCTACTTTGTTATCGCCCAACCTCTGGCTAACTTAACGTTACTTCTGTTTTGAAATCACTGGTAGATGTAGTTTTTAGTAACGTACTGTATGTGAACTGTTGTCACGCAGGGCCTAGTTAATCCATGTCTACAGGTCAGGGTATTATTATACCATAGCCTGGGGTTCAGGTGACCCCTACTGACATAAAGAAGCAACTGCAAGGAAATATTATTTTAGAATTTATTGCACACTACAGTAGGCTACACTCCTAGGCTATCCCATAAGTACATTATTCCCGGTAGTAACCAAATTTCTCTTTTCACAGGCCCAACAACTTCAGCTGAGGAAGGGGCCGCTTCAGGTTCCAGTGGTCATGAGGAAGGGACCAGTTCAGCTCGTGACCCAAAGAAAAGGTCAGGCAAAAAGAGGGCCAGAGAAGAAGACGGACCCCCTGAGTGGCAGAGGAAGTTTTGGGAGGATTTTACCAAGTCAGAGGACAGTAGGCAGGAGAGAGAGGATGCTGCGATGGAGAGGTGGTTAAGGAGGCAGGAGGAAGCGGAGGAGAGGCAGTTGAGGATGATGCAGGAGCAGCAGATGGCCACCAGCACCATGTTTCTGAATGCCATTCAGAGCTTGGTGCAAAGCATGCAGCAGCAACCACAACAACAGCCTGCAGCATCCTGGGGTTCAACACCTTCTCATGCCCCCCTGGCTCCTTCTCCGTGGGACCAAACACGCCGTCCTCTGGTCCATGGTGGATGGCTTGCACAGAGGTCTCTACACCAACCATCTCACCAACAACCTACCCCAGCTCCTTCCCCAGCTCCACTCCCACCACCAGTTCACTCACCACCACCTATCCTGACCCAACCCCCCAACCCCTTAGAGACAAGCAGAAATGTTCTGTATCCTGATGATGACAACGAAAATTCTTTTTATCAGATTTATTAAAAGTGTCAGAGTGACAAATTGAACTGAGTACTTTAAATTACAACCTGAATGCACTTCTTTAATTAATAATTCATATGATAAATGATAAATTAATTTTCTATGGCCAAATGAGTTCCCATAATCTTTTGGGTGTAGAGTTCCCTTATCCTTTTGATAGAATGTTTATTGACAGTTAATGATCTTTTATTTGTTTAATAAATGTTGAAGTGTTTGTACAGTATGTTTCTCTCTTCAAATCATTCCTCCTTCCCAACATTCCTCCTCATTGAATCGAACTGAAGTAGCTAGTACGAATTAAGAACAATACCAGTGATTCTGTTGCTCTTGTGTCAATGTTGAAACAATTACTATAGAGCAGTTGTAGAAAGAAATAGATTGCCTTTAACTTTAATGCTAATGTTTAATAGTTTTCCTTTTCACAGAATTTGATGAGTGACGGGGCTGTTAATGTTTCCATACACACATTTTAATCATGAAATAACAGACGACACATTAAATAATTAAATTACAACAAAAGCTTCAAAATTATGCTATTAGATGGTTGTAGCTAGCCTGGCTTCCACTCTATCTGAAGCGTTCTCTTATGAACCGCTCTGTCAGACTGGGGTACATCCCTTTGGGGCTAATTTCTTCCCTTCCAACTTGGAAGGAAAGGATTTATCCAATCATACTGCAGGATTTTTGAGTAACTCACTTTACAATGTGGAGTAACCCACCTTTACAATTTGATTGGTTCAACTGGTTAAGGAAGTACAATGTATCGTTTGTATCTAGCAGTTTGATTGGATAAATCCTTCCCTTCCAAGTTGGAAGGGATGAAATGAACCCCAATGGGATGCACCCCAGTCTATTTGACAGAATGGTTTGTAAAAGAACATGTTAAATAGAGTGGGGGCCAGGCTAGGTTGTAGCTGTGTGTGTGTGTGTGTGTGTGTGTGTGTGTGTGTGTGTGTGTGTGTGTGTGTGTGCGCTAAATTATACTGGGTGCATTTGATTTCAACCCTACCTACTAGTGCATATACTAATCTATATCGTATGCAAAAATAGTATACTACATCAAGAGATTTCCACTGCTCTCACCTACTATATACATACTATATTTTGTGTGGAGCAGTATTTACCAAATATTATGTAGTATACATGGTGTATATATACTACATTATAATGTAAAAAGTAGTGTTTAATTTGGATGCACCCACTGTCTCCTCATTCCTCACTTGCAAAATGAGCACACAGTGCGTCTCTAATATTCACCCCACTCTCAACACCATTGTAAGGCCAGTGGATGTGGTCTTCAGGGTCTGGTGTCTGATCTTCACCCTCAGTTTCATCATCATATTCCTCATTGTGACTTTCACAAAAATTGTTAAGTACACAACAGGTGAACACAACATCACTGACAAAGCTGACATGAAAGTCTGACCGTTTCAATAGACACCTCCATCTTCCTTTTAAGCGTCCGAGAGCCCTCTCCACGGTCATTCTGGCTTGACTCAGGCGGTAATTGAAAGCAGATTGCGCTGGTGTTATCCCTCTGCTCACTGGGTATGGCTTCATTAACCATGGTAGCAATGGATAGGCAACATCTCCAAGTACCACAAGAGGTATGTATACACCATTCAAGTTTTCTCTCCGGTCTGGCAAGTGTACCATCCTGTCCTTGATGATAAAATGAGGAGTTTGCGAACACATGTGCATCATGGACCCTCCCCGGCCAGCCAATGTTGACATCCCAGAATCTCATCCGATGATCTTCAACACCTTGTAGGATGATGGAATGGAATTCCTTGCGGTTACGGTAGTCATTTGGGTTGACATCTGGGGCCAGGATTGGAATATGGCTTCAGTCCACTGCTCCGACACACTGTGGGAACTCCCATTTGTCGTGGAATCCCTTTACAATCTCTTCCACTTCGGCAGCGGAAGGTTTTTGGAGGTACAGTGGTGCAAGTAATTCATTGATGGCAGACACAACTTGCTGGGTGAAAACACAAACACTTGACAGGCCAACATCAAAGAGATGAGAGAGGGATCGGAGCTCGAGATTGGTGGCTAGCCTCCACAAGCATACCGCCACGCGTAACTTCACCGATGCTGCCCAGTGGAATCTAGTGTCTTGACGGGTCAGCTTTGGACGGAGTATGTCACAGAGATGATGGAAGGTGGCTTTCCTCATCCTGAAGTTGTCCAGAAACTCTCTGTCTGTCCATACATCTCCTACTTGCTGCCACCATGCCTGACTCCGTGGTCAGACCCAGATGCTCCTGTATAAGAGGGGTATAGCATATGAAAAAAGGCTATTAAAGTCATTTTATAGAATAATTGCTGTAGCTTCCTGAACTAGCAAAGTATACTATAGAATTTCTAAGATAAGATATGCTGTCTGCTGTTTCTTTGACACTTTTGTTTTTGTTAGGAAACAGATTGGAACTATGCAGCTTACTGCCTGTTTATTCAGTTAATAATAATAGCGTTCCTTGAAATACCACCATACCACCAGAGGGCGCTGTTTACTAGTGGTGACAATGACTAATGTGATTTGGATAGATGAAGAAGTCACAACGTTCACGTGATGTTTGAAGAATGAAGTTACACTAACGTTTACGAACGAAGCTGCTCATCTCTCTCATAACCTCTTTTGGTTAGAACACAAACTTTTATAGACAAATTGTAGGCTACTCGCCCCAGAATAGTTGATAGTCTACCTTTAGTACCAGACTAAAGGTAGCCTTTGTAGCCTAACGTTAATATTTTGCCCGGAGTCCCAACTTGCTAACTGTAACCATTGGGCTACGTTAGCTACGTAGCAAAGCACCGAAAATGTTAGGCTACATTGTAACTAGTTAGCTAGCTAGCTAACGTAAGACGTTACCTAATCATTCTTGTCCCAATGCTACAAGGTAACGTTAGCTAGCCTAGCGTAAGCGTTTAGATAAAGTTATATGATAGCAAGATGATCAAGGGGCTTGCGTACAGTCGTGGGCACGAGTTTCTTTTAGTTTAAACTGCTAATGATCATTGATAAGAGAGGAGAGAGGTGACAACTTACCTTGTTTGTCAAATGGTTCTGGGAATCTCTTGCAGTATTGTTACACCCAGCAACCTTCGCTTCCTTGCCTGCCGTCTGCGTCGTCTACCGTTATGCAAAAGGCATCTAATTGAATGGCGACGACGAGCTAATCGCAAAAGCACACCTTGGTAATTAAAATGTTGGATGCAAAAGCATATTTGTAACAGTACGATGGCAACAAACTGAACAATGATTTGATCCATGGCTAGATAGGCAACTGAACCCGCCACGGCCACACAGGTGATTCGGGTGCCTCAATTGCGTTGCTCAGGTAACCATTAACGTTTAGATTTCGTTCTGAGTTGCCAGGTTACTGTTGATCCTTTGGTTCATAGGTCCGCTGGTATGAAAGCAAAAGTCCTGAACCTAATGACTATAAAATAACATGTGAAAGCACCAGAACCAGACTCTGGTTCAGACCTTGGTTTGGACTTTCAAGTGTGAAAGGGACCTAAGTAAGTGTTATACAACATGATTACCCCTTCACTTGATATTTCTGTGGGATCTCTGCTTTAGGTAGTTTGGGAAAATGTGAAACTTCCTAGCATTTGTAATGTCATTTGTAGGGCACTGTCACTCTAGGGAATGGTTGCCAACAACGTTGGAAGTGGTACTGGTGACTAGGGTATCTGATGGTGGTGATTACAGAACAATTTTACTGATTGCACCTTTAAAGCTGAAATATGTTATTTTTCTACATTAATCCATTATGGGGTCAGGTTATAAAATAGAAGCAACTTATTTCCATCCAAATGTTGCACAAGTTAAAACAAAATAAAGTGCAAATCAGTGTGTTTGCATCAACTACCGTTGTGCGAATATTCTGAAGAAGGTGCAACAAGATTACATACTCAAGAGAGCGTCAGCAAAACAAATTGGAGAGTCGGCACATAGAACTGCTTGCTGTTGTAAGAGTGGTCATAACAACTCTTTATCAGTTGTACATCACACAACAAAGAGGGCATGAAATGGTTTATCTAATGAGAGCTGAAATGACTATTGTACCACAACAAAGTCCGCCACATGCCTGGAAATGCCGACGCATCAAGCAGTTGTGGCAGATAATTGTGCGGAGGCATTTCACTGACCAGCTTTGGGAGAAGCATGTTTGAATGTCCAAAACCAAGCATGTGATGCTTTACATCATAATTTTTCAAGAAATCTGCTTCCATCACCCTTTATCATATTGTGTCTTTACTGACACATCAACTTTTCCGCATTTTCCACCAACCAGCGTAAAAACTTTTTTTTTTGTGCTATATTGAGGAGTTTTTTTTTCTTTAATACTTCTGGCATTTCCATTCAGCTTTGATGCAAAATGCACATAAGACAGGTGAATGAAAACCAGAACTGATTTCAAGTTTTTTGGCACATGTCTCAAGTCTCTGCCATTGATAAAATCAAAATAATAATCTATAATCGATTGGCATTGATAAAATCAAAATAATCTATAATGGATTGGCATTGTACTCAGGGCTCCCTCTCTGTAGAAACCTCGATCAATCATATATTTTTCGATGAAGTGGTGTTTGGTAGAATGATAATCTGATACGAGGGGACCCCAAAGGCAGAGGATCACACTAAGTTCAGTTTATTTTTGTACTTGCTCTCCTGCGGGGTCAGCTGCTCTACATCTAATGATTGGGTGAAGGAAAGTGGATGAGATCACACAGAGAGTATGGCGCCTTTTTTGAGAAGCCAGGAACAACTTCATCTATTCAGGACAATTGACAGCATTGGCGTGCACAGTGGTGTTTGCCACTTCTTGTATGCGCCGCCGCCATCAATGTATATATATATATATATATATATATATATATATATATATATATATATATGATCCCTGATACGATCGCTCACCAGCCACCACTGATGGACAGTAATTTGAATCCTCAGACTAATATTGATTTCACAGCAGTGAAGTTTGCTACAACCATAGTACCACCCATTATAAATTGATCACCTTGTACATCACATCCTTCTCTTTACCAGCAGGGACCCAAACTTTGCGGCCAACATACTGAACAGGGCCCACTCTGCCTTCAGGACCACCAGGTCTGGTTTTGCCCACCTCCAGCAGTGCTGCATACCATTCTTAAGTCTGATAGGGTGGCATTATCATATTCAATAGTTAGAGACTAAATATGGATCTATATCAACCAATAAGAAGTATGCATTTAGCCACAGGCCCAACACAAAACTGGTAAAGACAGGCAAGACCAGGAATAAGCAAAATAAGCCTGTAAACAGATATCGGTAATGCATGACTAGTAGCATAATGTTGCAGACGAAAGTGGTGATTCCCAAACTTTTTTTTTTCCCTGGCATCCCACGTTTTAAAAATTACAATCCTACACGATTCAATTCACAAAAGGCCTTACCTATAAATTGTGACAAGAGGGAATTTGCGCATAAATGAACATTCCTGACCAGGGTTCAAATTACACAATGGCTTTCAGGGGATCTTTATTTTCTGGTGCGCTACTACGTGTCACATCCAAGCGCATACATAGCCATGCATTGTCAATTGTAGAGTTACTGCGGAACACATTCTGCTGTTGCCACATACAGTTAATACTGTCCATAAAAATTTCACTTCATACAGAGAAAATCTAGCCATGCAGGTAACACAAAGAGACAAAAAATAAATAAATAAACGGTTGCAATGCTTATATTGTGGTGATACACAATTGAGGGTAGATTTACCAGGGGCTGCTGCTCCTTTAAGGCAGACGTTCAGGGTGCTGACGTAGGCGCTGCTTAGAGTTTCCGAGGTGGAGCCATGTTTGCAGCAGCCTAGCAGTTAGCTGGTTGCCATGAGAGATTGTGCTGTATCGGTGTTGTTTTGTGTTTTGAGTAAATGGAACTGACTCGACCTCTCCGTCTCCTCATTCCTGCACTCCCACAATATATCACTTGAGCAACAACAACAACAAATCCACACAGTGAATTCATCAATGGTTTAGGCTACGCTTCTAAACAGACCAGACATAGGTTACATCACATGACAACATCGGAACATGCCCACAGCCTCAACTGTTGGCCTTACACTAAAGATATGGTTGGAAAGACAACAGCCACATTCTAAGCACACCACGCAGATGCCTACTGCATAGTAAAACATCCTGCAGGCAACGTCACTCTGATAATACACCATAATACAGTACCCATCTCACTTTTGTTCAACATCCTGCAAAAATAGAATATTGAAAATATTGGAACACCAAAGGCCTAAATAAAAATATAGCCGCAAGCGGTGATTAACGGGGTCCAAACAGTACTGCAGCTGACAATTTTGCAGGCGGAAAGTGGCGGGAATGGATGTGTTAGATTCGGGAGCTTTCAAGGATAAGAGGAGAAAAGAATTTCTCAAAAATTCCATACGGAGCCCGAGATATGACCCAAAACCAAGCCTCAGCGTTTTTTATCCAATTTTCATCGAAAAATACCCAGATTTTTAAACTGATTTTCACCCAGATTTTATGTTTCCACGGATCCAAAAGTTGTTCTTTTTCGTGTGAGGTTATGTAACAGTGTCATCTTGTGGCGAAATTCGGCATGCTGGATGGCTAGGAAAAATAAAAACCGAGAACGCTGAACCTTGCCCAAAACGTAAATGTGCTTATTGTAGCGACCCCATGTGTCCAATCTGTTTCATATTTGGTACATGGCTTCTATTTGCCACAGAGAATAAGCCTGCCAATTTTCATGAAGATATGCCGTTCACACTAGCAAATATTAGCTACTGAATTTCGATTGGCTGTTTGGCATCTATTTTGGTAATCCAGCCAATCGGCACTACAGGCAATGCAGCCAAATGGGTCCAAGTATAAGTATACCAAATTTCAGATTTTTAGCTCGAGCAGTTTTTGAGATATTGACGTGTCAGTTGTAGCGCCCCCTATGCTTCTTATCCACTCCTCAGGCGCTACAACTGACGTGTCAGTTAACACATTCTTGGAAAGTGAGAGGATGACTGAGGATTGGAGAAGAAGCATACTGGTACCGATTTTCAAGAACAAGGGCGATGTGCAAAACTGTAGCAACTACAGAGGTATAAAGTTGATCAGACACAGCATGAAAATATGGGAAAGAGTAATAGAAGCTAGGTTAAGAGGAGAGGTGATGATTAGCGAGCAGCAGTATGGTTTCATGCCACGAAAGAGCACCACAGATGTGATGTTTGCTTTGAGAATATTGATTGAGAAGCTTAGAGAAGGCCAGAAAGAGTTGCATTGTGTCTTTGTAGATTTAGAGAAAGCATACGACAGGGTGCCGAGAGAGGAGGTGTGGCATTGTATGAGGAAGTCGGGAGTTGCAGAGAAGTATGTAGGAGTGGTGCAGGATATGTATGACGGAAGTGTGACAAGGTGAGGTGTGCGGTTGGAATGACAGATGGGTTCAAGGTGGAGGTGGGATTACATCAAGGATGGGCTGTGGGCCCTTTCTTGTTTGCAATTGTGATGGACAGGTTGATGGACAAGATCAGGCAGGAGTCTCCATGGACGATGATGTCAGGATGACAATGTGATCTGTAGCGAGAGTAGGGTGCAGGTTGAGGAGAGCCTGGAGAGGTGGAGGTATGCACTGGAGAGAAGAGGAATGAAAGTCAGTAGGAGCAAGACAGAATACCTATGCGTGAATGAGAGGGAGGAAAGTGGAATGGTCAGGATGCAAGGAGTAGAGGTGACGGAGGCATATGAGTTTAAATACTTGGGGTCAACTGTCCAAAGTAACGGGGAGTGCAGTAGAGAGGTGAAGAAGAGAGTGCAGGCAGGGTGGAGTGGGTGGAGAGAGTGATTTGCGACAGAAGGGTACCAGCAAGAGCTAAAGGGAAGGTTTACAGGATGGTTGTGAGACCAGCTATGTTATATGGTTTGGAGACAGTGGCACTGATGAAAAGACAGGAGGCGGAGCTGGAGGTGGCAGAGTTGAAGATGCTAAAATTTTCACTGGGAGTGACGAAGAAGGACAGGATTAGGAATGATGAAATTAGAGGGACCACTCAAGTTGGACGGTTTGGAGACAAGACAAAGCAAGAGAGGCAAGATTGAGATGGCTTGGACATGTGTGGAGGAGAGATGCTTGGTATATTGGGAGAAGGATGCTGAATATGGAGCTGCCAGGAAAGAGGAAGGCCAAAGAGGAGGTTTATGGATGTGGTGAGGGAGGACATGCAGGTGGCTGGTGTGACAGAGGAAGACGCAGAAGACAGGAAGAAATGGAAAGGATGATCCGCTGTGGCGACCCCTAACGGGAGCAGCCGAAAGTAGTAGCGCTACAGCTACTACAGCTGTAGCGCCCCCCTTATGGAAGAAATTTCACAAAATTCGGCGTGCGTCCAAAGAACGTTGTGGCGAATGTTCGTGACAAGTTTCGTTAAGTTTGGACAATCACATCACTAGATATAGGCAATACAATCACTATGGGCCACACCTTAAATTTTGATTGACATGTTACTTCGAAATGGAATGACATAACATTTTTTGACAAGTTTTTATCAGCATTGTCTGGAGATGATGCATACCAAATGTCATGCGAATCGGATGAACAGCCTCAGACTAGTTCAAGCAGTACGCAGTGGTTTTTGAGACATTGACATGTGTCAGTTGTAGCGCCCCCTATACACGAAATTTCACAAAATTTGGCGAGCTTCCAAAGAATGTTGTGGTGATTGTGCGTGACAAATTTCGTTAAGTTTGGACAATCACATCACTAGATATAGGCAATAAAATCACTATAGGCCACATGTGTCAGTTGTAGTGCCCTCTATGGACGAAATTTCACAAAATGTGGCGTGCTTCCAAAGAATGTTGTGATGATTGTGCATGACAAGTTTTGTTAAGTTTGGACAATCATATTACTAGATATAGGCAATACAATCACTACTGGCCACACCTTAAGTTTTGACTGACATGTAACTTCGGAATGGAAAGACATTAAAATTCTTTTAACAACTTTTTTATCAGCACTGCCTGGAGATGACGCATGCCAAATTTCATCAATCGGATGAACAGCCTCAGACTAGTTCATTTTACTTGCACTTCCGTTTTTTTTTTAATGTCGGGAAATTTGCCGGCGGAAATTGGCGCCAATGGGTGCGTTAGATTCGGTAGCTTCCAAGGAACAAGAGAAAACAAATAATTTCTCAAAACTTCCATACAAAGCCTGAGATATGACCCAAAACATAAATGCGCTTATTGTGGCGCCCTGCGGAAACAATAATAATAATAATAATAATAATAGTCCTTAGGGGGAGAAAAACCACGCAATAGGGTTCCCGCAGCTATCGCTGCTTGGACCCCTACTATCAATACCACACACGATACAGCATACAGGATGCCGGTGCACAGTACACATGACACAGAGGTGCGCATAACTGGTGCTCAGGTGCGCATGCGTGGTCAAAATAAATGACGCGCAGCAGATAATACAAAAAGAGGCGCTTTTGTGTACCAACATTTTTGGGGCACAGTTACTTACTGAAACAACAGGATTTTCTCCATATAGCACGGGTAAGAAAGTCATGATAAATGTGTCGATTTTAATAATCAGTTGTTAATCGTGCAACTTTTACACTTCGTTCTTGATTAAGTGGATGCGTTTTTCCCCCAAATTAGCAAGGTTAACTTAAACCTTGAGCTCCAGCAAATAGTTAGCTTACATTACAACTAGCTTAACGTTATATTTTTTTCTCTGGTTTTAGGATTTTCGCCCATTCATCAAAATGTCCAAGAAGCAAGCTACATTAAGTAATTAATTGGTGTTGCACCACCTCCAAAGAAATGCCAGACTGAACCTGTACGTATAAAACGTGTATTCGCGGAAAAGTGGCTGCAGGAAGTAGCCTGGCTCCAAACAGATGATGACCGCACAAAGATGTGGTGCAAAATATACCGTGAAAATCTCAATCTCACGGATAAAAGCAGCGCCTTTTATATAGGCACAACAATTTCAGTCATCCAGCTTTTGAAAAGCACGCGAAGATTAAAGAGCACATGAACACAGTGCAAACTATTGGTAAGGTGCAGCCAGGATCAGAAATCCACTCACCCTCTTGACACGTGGCAGGACAAACTGAATGAAGAACAGCGTCTAGCACTGTGTAATATTTTTCTGTTGGCCTTTCACAAAGCGAAACATGCACGCCCGATCCGTTCATATGAGGAGGATATTGCGCTTTTCAAGAGGCTTGGAGTTAACGTCCGGAGTGCATATCATTCACGAGAAGGGGGGACCCTCATTGTGCAGAGCATCGCACAGACAATCAGTTTAGAATTAAGTGAAACATTTAAGGCAGCTGAATTTTGGGGCGTGCGTTTGTATAGATGGATCAGAAGACAACACAAGTGGAGCAGGAAATTGTGTACATTGTGTCTAGCTACGGAGAATTTACCTCAGATTTCCTTGGATTAATTAATTTGGGTGTGAACCCAGTGGCACAGCACACAGTGAACGGATTGGAGCAGCTCTTCCATAATTGTGGTTTAGGGGATCAGTGGAAGACGAAGTTGGTCTTGGTGTGTACAGACGGAGCAGCAGTCAACGTTGGCGTTTACAATGAGGTCGTTCCCAAATTGCGTCAGATGCTGGCGATCGGGAATTCCCTTGTGCATATTCTGTGTACTGCCCACACCCTCGAGTACTCTGCACAGTCAGTTGATCGCATGGTACCGTACTGTGAGACATTTAATCGCTCCGTTGTCAAGTTGCTGAGCCTTATTTACAGAGAGGGGGCACAAAAACAATAGAACAACTAATGAACATATGTGAAGAGAATGGTATTGCCTTTGTGAAATTAGTAAAGTTTCACAACATCAGATGGTCTGCATGGAGGCAAGAGACTGTAGAAAATTTGGAGGATATTACCTGCCATTCAAATTCAAGTGGCCACAAGTGATCAGTGACCTAAAACATATCTGCACAGAACATTTTCAGTGTTTCCTAGCCAACATGCTTGACACGGGAAACATTTTACAGTTCACCTCCCTCAGGTTCCAGCAAGATAAATTGACTATTGCTGAATGCGAAGATGAGCTCATGGTAGCTGCGGGACAGCTGACACTATTGCTTGACATTTAAGGCAAGTACAGGAAAGAGACTGTTTCAAATGCTGATGCTGACAGGGACAAGGCTCATGTATTGAGAGGTCTAATTCATGAGTTTGAAAGCAGACATGAATCTCTTAAGTCATGTGATCAATTCTTGATTTTTGATCCTTCAACTTGGCCTCAAGAAATGCAAAACCTCCACAGTTTTGGCAACACAACACTTACTAACGCCCTGCAGAAATATGAGGCCAGTTTGCCTGTTGACAGAGACTCCACTGTAAGAGAATGGATGTGTTTAAAGCAAACAGGAAAACGTTTGGCAGCCTCCTCTGTGGATAACTTGGTCAACACAGTGAAGAGAAGTAATCCAGATGGTTACTCCAACATTCACAAAGTCCTTCTGTTGTCCCTTACACTGCCCTTGAGCAGTGCTGCATGTGAGAGGGGATTTTCACATCTCAATATAGTAATAAAAAGCAAGTACAGATCCTGCCTGTCAGACTCTCGCCTCTCATCCCTGATGCACATCCACTTGTCTACGATGACAAGAGACCTTTGATCCGAAGCCAGCTGTTGACTTATAGATGCAAACAGCTCATCGCAAACTCAACCAGGGAGAAAAAAGTAGGCCTACATCTTCATCTGGCATGTTTGAAAGAGAGGAAGACAGTGAGGAGAGCAGTCAGGAGGGTAGCGACGACAACAGCTTGTAGGATAACTGTGCCATGTAAAGACTGAGTACCAAGCAACATCTCCAGGTGCGCCCTTGAGAACCAGACCAAAAAAGTTACGTGCACCCCTAACAATAAAGAATCTTGAACACAGTTGGGCCGGCAATAAATCTTATACCGTTGGAAAGCCTGTTTATTTCCCTTTTAAATGGTGCCACATTTGTAAGGAACATGCATTTGTGGGATGAGCAGTAGAGCTGAGTATGTGGGTTGCGCCCATGAAAAATTTGCTAAATCTTCTCTGCCAATGCCAAACAGCTTATTTTGCTGTTGCTATTGACTCGTTTTGAGCTTCTGGTACCCCAGGTGCTGACAATCAGGTGCCTGATATAAGATTTATTGCCAAGAAGCATTGTTACAACCAAGAAATAATCTACCAAACACAAATTTCCTTACTTTTTGTGCCAAGTTTAGATATATTGAGCAGCAAAATTGTAAAGTTATACTTTTCCTGTTTTAGACATCTCTAGTTCCCGATCTAAGGTACCAGACCAGCCACAGCTTACAGTATGTCCAAGGACAGTCATGGAGGACAGGCGAGGAAACTTTAAGGCCTCGCGGTATTCCCAACACAAGTGGACTGAATACTCAGGGCAAGGATGCTGTTTATTGTTATAGCTGCTGGCACTTCGGCCTTCCAAACACTGAATCAGTTTTCACTTCATATATAGGCTATATACACTGTAAAAAGGCTATGTTAAAAGATAGAGGCTTTGCTTCCTATGCCAAGTCTGAAGCACACATTGACGCTATGTTAGCATGGAGAATTTTTGATAAGAACAAAACAAGACATCTTTGATTAATAAACTGTCACAAGAGCACACAAAACAGATGCAGGAAAACTGATTATATTAAAAGTGTAGCTGAAGTTTTACTGTTAACTGCCTCACAAAACACGGTACAGGTGCAAAGCAGTCATAAGGAGACAATGGATTCAGACAAGGGAAACCTTGCTATATGAGAGATTCCTGGTAATCACAACACAGTTGTTAAAAAGAAATTGAAAAGAGCTTGTAAAGCTAAGTAAACAAGCCACCACATCCAAAACAAAATGTTGGACACTTTAGCAGAAATGGTGTGCTCCACCATTATCAGTGAGGTCAAGGAATGTCAAGTTTTTGCCCCTATGGCAGATGAAACCAAAGATGTAATAAAGAAAGAACAAATTTATCTTGTTCTCAGATATTATTATAGGGGAGCTGTAAAAGACAGCTTCTTACACTTTGAAGTTGCAGAGCATCTTAAAGCTGCAGGGTTGGCAGACAAAAAAAACATATCCTTGAGACATACGGACAGGAATACAAACACAATTTGGTTGGACAAGCCTACGACAGAGCATCTGTAATGAGCAGCAAGAACTCTGGCATTTAGGGTCATGTTGAGATGGCAAATCAGGCCTTTTATGTCCACTGTAATGCTTATTGCCTTGATCTGGTTCTTGTTGACACTGTCAAAGCAGTCCCAGAAGTTGAATGCATCTTTTCTCTCGTGCAAAAACTATACATGTTGATGTCTGGGTCTTATGTCCATACAAAGTGGCGCGGCAAGCAAAAAGAAATGTATGATGAGGCACCAAGAGAACTGCACAACTAAGTAACACAAGGTGGGCCTGTGTCATTTCATTCTTGATAGACTGCCTGCTGTTATCCGTGTCCTTGAAGAAATGGAAGAAGAAAAGAGTGGCGATAGGTCAGTTGAAGCACGAGGCATGCTAGTTCAAATGGACCTATAGTTCATAGAAATTATGGTCACTGGGTCTTTTGGTGAGGCAAGATGCCTTTCTGATGCTCTCCGGTCTCCAAACCTTGGTTTAGGTTTAACTGTGGATTTAGTTGAAGCTCTTGCACAGACTCTTAAAGACTGTAGGGATGAAACCTACTTTGTAGTACATACTGCTGAACAATGCAATATTGACACAGAACCTGCACCCAAAAGAAAGAAAATGCCAAACAAAACGCTGAATGGACATAGTGTGATTTCTCAACTTGGCGGGCATCCTAAGCAGAACAAGGATACTATTCGTGCAGGGATATTTTATCATGTCCTTGATAATATGCTCACTGAGATCAACAGACAGTTCTCTAAACTAAACTCTGAAGTAATGAAGGGTATTCAAACCTTAAATCCCTCAAATGCTACATTTTGTGATGAGGAAGCTCTGTTTTCCTTTGCATCTATTTATGAATGCAACATTTGAGACCTTATACATGAATTATACCAGTTAAAAAGAATCCTAGAGAGGAAAATCCAAGCAGGCATAAAGGGACCCTCTAGCATAGTTGACCTCACAAAATTCATTGAGCTGTATCATGAGGTGTTTCATTACCTCTTTAGATTGTGTAAAATAGCAGTCACCATACCTGTGAGTACAGTTGCATGTGAAAGGAGCTTTTCAGTACTCAGTCTCATTAAAACTTACTTGAGATCAACCAAGGACCATGACAGATTGAGCAAACTGGGTATTTTGAGTGCGGAGTCTAGACGAGCCAAGTCCCTTGACTTGGATGAATTTGTGAATTAGTTTAACTTAAATCACAGCAACCGCAGAATATGACTTTTGTAAGTTTGTTTGACATACGTGTCTTACATGTAATTACCTTATGTAATTTAAATTGTAATTATCTGATGAGCTTTACCACCAATTAAAAAAGCATAACTTTATCAACTGTTCCAGGTTTTTTTTAATCAATTGAGGGTTACATAAAAGACCTTATATATGAGTCCTCATGGTGTACTTCTACATGGCAGTAACTGTTGCTTGTGATCAAACCAATTGACTATTTGGCCTACAGCGATTTGCCACTCAGAATTTTTTTTATCAAGACTTCAGTTTCTGTGCTACCCCTATGTGAGTAATGGTTTCACCCTGGCCACCCCTATATAAATTGTCTGGCTCCGCCACTGCCACAGGGATCTGGGGTCTTGTTTTGACATTCTGACTACTCATCCATAGACCATTCAAAAATACAGAAAAAAAAAATCACTGTTTTCTAATGATTTGTCATTCACATACTGCATTAGCTAACTTCTAAGCTAGCCGATTAAGTGAAGAGAAGAAGGTCAAATGGTGACGTAAACTTTGGCCACAGCAGAAATAGACACAGCATTGTGTTTATTATAGTGGAGACAAATATTTGGAAAGTGGTTATAAAGAGAGAATAAACACAACATCAGCATATTTTTACTATTTTCAATTTCAGGAACCTTAATGTAAATAAAAATAAAAATCCATAACCCATGACACAAAAATTGACAATATTTCAGAGCGCCCCCTAAATTTCTTAAAGTAGGCTTTCAGTAGAGCTCATGTCCTTTTCGGGGAGCCGAGCTCCCCTTAGCTTCCTGTAATTCAAACCCTGTTCCTTACCATTTTTACTGCTATTTCTGCATCACCTTATATCATCTTGAATAGGTAAACCTGCCATTTCAAAGAGATATACATTTGATAAATCACAAGTTCATTTTATGCACGTGTTATTGAAAACAAACGCATGTTATATACTTTATAAATGAGACCACATAAATGCAATTAGGTGGAGTTAACAGGCAATCTCATTGTTATTACTTTTTCTCATCCCTGTGTTGGTAGGCAATGGAATAGACCGCTATGCCACCCTACTGTACATTTATTCTAAAGAAAGTAGCATGGTGCACAGTCAATTCACACACAATGGCAGGCTGTCTCTCATTCCCCATTACAAGAACTGGTCAACTTTTTGTATATGTATAATATAACAAAATACAACTATAAACAAAATATGTGCACACCAAAATAATGTCTGCCCCAACAGAGGCCACACATGTATCCGAAATCAGCAGTCAAAGTAAAAGCAAAAACAAAAGCAATCAACAAGCAAAACTATGTTAGCCCACTCATTCAATGCAGTTCTTCCATAAAAGTACACAAGAATATAACAAATAACAATTTAACACCATAATGCACCTAAAGAAAGTAGCATGGGGCACAGTCAATTCACACACAGTGGCAGGCTGTCTCTCATTCCCCTGCAGCGAGCGAGTCAGGAAATATACAAATGGGTAAAATCTCTGACAGATTTAACAGGATGTAATGGTCATGTTTACCGACCAAAACCAACGGCAAAACTCAAAAACATGTTAGCAATGATCTATTGTTACATTTCCACATAGTTTAAGCCAGGACAAAAAAAAAACAACTTTTAAACGCGCTACCTTAACCAAGGGACAGAGTGTTACAACACGTCTTACCATTACAAGAGCTGCTCAACTTCTGCAGCCACGTCACTCCTGCATCTCTTGTTTGTCACTAATGGAAGTCCCCCTTGCTACAACAGGTAAAATGGAACTACATGTTCATTTGTTAAACATAAGGATGGTGATATACAGATTATAACAGAAAATATTACACACAAGTCTTGCGAATGTTCACCAAGAGAAAAAAAATATAATAAAAGATAACATGAACACCATATTGACTTTCAGTTCTAATTAGCAGGGACATGGAAGAACACCAGTCTGCGAAGGACGATGTGAGGATGGATGCTTTCAGATACATACATAAAACAACAGCCAGGGTTGACACTGAGCTTATTCAATGAAAAAAGTGTGAATGTCCATTTATTTTATTTTTTTCCTTTTTCTTTTTCATGAAGGACTTGATACATAAAGGACTTCCTTGAGTTTTTATTTGAATTCCCTTGTGCTGTGATTTGGAGTTCCATTTCAAATAAATTATGAATTTATACAGCATCCCTCATAGAACCAGCTCATCTACTAGAAATGCATATAATTAGCCTGTCTGAGCACAGAAAATCATCTTTGGAGTCACGAAAGGTGTCTACACAATGTTTTTAATATAATAATCTGTTAATTTACATTATGTATACACTAATCCTGGATAATGGTTTTTTCTGTCAAAGGGACATAAGAAATTCAGGATAGGAGTCAACAGATACAGTGCCATTGACATAATGATTATCCCTTATAAACGCTAACATGGTTTATAAACACTTTGTTTTAACACTAAATAAACCAAGACAAAGAACATGTGGTGACCATTCTTTGCAAGTCTGACAGCACTGTCAGCTGTTTCTGGCTTCCGCCTTCGTGAGATCGATAACTGCTGTTTATTCTCTTAATATCTCTTCTCTATATTGTGCCCTAACCTCTTCATTTGTCCAACTGATTTTGCTATTTTCTGTGCTTAGCTCACTTATCACTAAATTCTCTAGTTTTCTTTCTCAAACGATTCTTGTGTTTAGTAGGCAGCATTCATTCCTAGTTTGTTTACTAGCTTCGAACTTAGCCTAGGTTAGCAGTTAGCTCTATTGCATTTGCAGTTAAAGCAGCCTTGTTAAAATGATGGTTTGTGGTTACTGTTCCGTAGTCACAGATAGGTTGTCTCTATTAGACGGGCACTCCAGATAGCCTTAGCCCCAGGTCTGATGGCAGCTCTGCTATTGTTAAAACTAGCCTCGTCAGCAGATGTGGTGGAGTTTGCCTCTATTTACCAGCGTGAGAACGCTCGCAAGAGCAAGCCACCGGGCGTGTGGCATCTCCCGACTGCAAACCGGTTTTCGCCCCTCACCAGCTCTGTCGGTAGACCTACTGGCCAGCGTGCCTCTCCCACTCCTGTCGACAGAGTAAAGCAACACATGCTAGTGATAGGAGACTCCACTACCCGCAATATCAAAGTACCTTCGCCAGCCTCAGCACAGATGTAATTGCCACTCACCATATTGGTCCATCCACTGTCGCTGCATTTGGCCAGCAGCTGCCAGAAGTCATGGTTCCTTTCACTGTACAGACTGACTCTGTTGAAAATTTCACTAATGACTTAAATGTGGCCCTCTCTAGTCTCCTCGATTCAGTTGCACCTCTTACTAACCAGAGCTAGGCGACTAAAGAGGTCTACACCCTGTTTTAATGATGAGACATACTCTTAAGCGGGCCTGCAGGAGACTAGAACATAAATGGCGAAAATCACAATTGGACATTTTTTTACCTATCGTGGCATGAGAGTTTATTGAAATACAAGTGTGCTTTAGCTACTGCGAAAGCAGCGTATCTCTCACTTAATATTAATAAACATAATCCCAGATTTCTCTTTGACACTGTAGCTAAATTTACTAAAAAGCAGCCATGTATTAGTTGCTCACCATTCATTACCCATGCGTTTCTCGACTTTTCTGCAATAAGGTTGATGAGATAATAAACAAAATTAGTTCTTCAACACCAGCTACTCCTGCAGATCCTGTTTTACCAAATTCATATCTATACAATGAGTTACTGATAGTCCCTGTTATTACAGCTTTTGAGACCATCTCTCTTGATACTTTGACTAAACTCATGTCAGCAACTAAACCAACAACTTGATCCTTTACCAGCAGAACTTTTTTTTAAAGTCCTCAAGTACTAGAGAGAGTTGTGTATCAACAACTTTCAAGCCATATAGAAAAAAAAAACTATATAAACCTTTTCAGTCGACTTTCAGGGCTTGTCACTCCACTGAAACTGCTCTGACATGGGTGGTAAATGATTTTCTACTATCTATGGACTCTGACTCCACCTCTGTGCTTCTACTACTGGACCTCAATGCAGCCTTTGACACCACTGATCACAGTATACTATTAGACAGAATAAACTGTAATTCAGGCAGCGACACACGGCAGTGTTGGTCGAGTGAGCTAGAGAGCGAATGAAGAGAGGGGGCAGCAATAACGAGAACAAACATTTTTCAAAGGTTTTGAATCACCACAACCATGGCAGGTTCTTCATCATACAGTCATAACTGTGCAAAAAAAAAAATTAGGCTGATAGGTCTAGTAGTTTGCGAGATTACCCGCAGACAGACCAACATATACACACACACAGACATACACGTGCAACCAAGTGCATATTACCCTCCAGGCTGATAATTAAAAGTGTTACAATAATCATTAAGTATTAATATTTTAATCATTAAATTAATTTTTTTGTGTATAAAATAATGTTTTTATTGCTGTTCATAAGATGCAGAGGACAGGAAGAGATGGAAACAGATGATCCACTGTGGTGACCCCTAATGGGAGCAACCAAAGTAGTAACAGTAGAAGTAGTAGGAGGAGATTTATGCATGGTATCATTTTCAGTCCAGTTAACTGCATATCTCAATTGCTTTATCCAAGCATTGCCAAAGGGCCATCATTATAGCAATTTGACTTCAAGCAAAAACAGCCATTAATCTGAGGAGAAATCTGTTACATTGGGCGAGATGAAAATATTTACCACCCAGAGTAGGTAAAACTCTACCTGTTCAAGTAATTCATTAATCAAAATGCAGACCACCAAAACACCACAACTCTGACATAGAAAATTAAAGGCTATGAGTATCTCTATACACCATCAGATAGCTTGCATAGTCCTATCATGAAATGCCCGCCCCAATGTATTTCACCACCTATTTCAACGCCTTTTTCTTACTTTCAGGGAGAAATACACATAACGATCAACCCCCTCTAAATTGCCTACACCCACACCCCAGAACATTTTTGTATTCTTTAAATTGGTTGGTATGCTCGAACCTGGTTCCCTCTTGCACTTTGTCCTTTGCTCTGGGATCACTTCTGTTGTCCTCTATGTAAATCCATGGACAAGTTGTGTGTAAATATATTGTCTTGTGAGCACAGAGCAGCCATCAACCAACCACCCACTTGTGATAGATGGAGATAAAAACAAGCTCTCCCTCCTCTATTTTGAAGGAATACAAGTGCCGACTAGTGTCAATTCTTTCAGGCAGAGAGATGTGACAGATATTAAGCTAATTATAGCAATTGAGGACTGATGGTATATGATCTCGGTTTCCTGTGGGATGAAGTTCTTATATGGAGTTCATTATCTAAACCTGCAACAAGCTAGGTAAATTCCTTTTGGTTTTCCTACTTGGTTAAAACTGCAAGAAAAGGAGATCCAGTAATACAGACGAGACCGGGGCACAAACCCAGGTCCCCAGTGGGCAACTGCATTGACACAAAGCCGATGCTTAGACCACTACACCACTGCGGACCCAACTTTAACATTTTTAAATAAAACTACTAGCCCCATAACAATTTTTAATGGGCCCATCTTTTTTTTTTATCAGCTGCAATGAAATAAAAAGGGAAAACATTTTATTTTCATGTTTTTTCCACATTTATTACTTTAATCTATGTAACCAAACAGTGTACAAACATGAATTTCAAATATCATTTATTCAAAATAGATAAAATTTGTTACAAAATTCATAAACTGGTGGAGGGGGAACACTTAAGAATTACCATGGAGACGTAACATAGTATGTACATAGAAATACAAGGCCCCATGATGCAGTAGATGAGTTAGGGTTCAACCGCCCTTTTATTTATCACTACAGCGCTGCCTACTTAATATGGGGGCATCAAAGATGCCGCGACCCATGGGATACAAACAACACATGTGGAGTCCAGCACATTAGACCAATAAAATATAAGCCAAGAAGAAAGGTGACAGACCAGCTTTGGGCAACTAAACTAAGATGACCTATTGAATATACAATGCTAGGGTTGGGGGAAAAAAGACCGGCCCTCACAAAATCGGGAAAATTCCCTAACTTCCAGATGGGCAGTCTGTGCCTGCATACCAGTCATCAGATACCAAGCTGGGATAAGAAGCTGGCCACAGGAGGAAATGGAGGCCACAGATGTCAAGACATGAAAACTCGATATGCACAGTGTATTCCACCCGCAGTCCAGCACCCTGAGTTCATTCGAGTAGAGAAAAGAGGGGGGATTGGTGAGTGTCAGGGCCACTATCCAGGATGAAACAGTGAGCATCCAGAAGTACATCAGGAAGATACCCCCCTCCCCAGAACAAACTACTCAGTGAGCACCTCAGGCAGCAGATGACAGAGTGTAATGAGGAAGAAGAGGAGACAATGTAGAAGACCAAGCCCCTGCATGGGATGTACCATCAGCAGACAGAGAGGCTGGTCTGAAGGACAGCACAGAGGTTCTGATCATGGCAGCACAAGAGCAGGCCCTCAATACCAGATCCATAGAGGCAGATCTGCTACAGCAGAGAGGATCCAATGTGCAGGCTGTGCAAAGACACCCCTGAGACAGTCCAGTACATAGTAGCAGGGTGTAAGATGCAGGCTGGGAGAGCATACACTGAGAGACATAACCAAGTGTCTGAGATAGTGTACAGGAAAACCTGTGCCCAATATGGACTGGAAGTCCCCAAGTCCAGATGGGAAACATCACTAAAGTTGGTTGAAAACCACAAAGCTAAGTTCCTGTGGGACTTGGAGTTCCAGATGGACAATCAGATGTTTGCCAACCAACCAGACATTGTGATGGTTGACAAGGAGCAGAAGAGAGCAGTAATGATACATGTGGCAATCCTGGCTGACAGCAACATCAGAAAGAAGGAGCATGAAAAGATAGAGAAGTACCAAGGGCTGAAGGAAGAACTGGAATGGATGTGGAAGGTGAAAGTCAAAAGTGCTCCCTGTGGTAATAGGAGCACTAGGGAAAGTGGCTCCAGCAGGTTCCAGGAGCAATATTTGAGGTCTCTGTCCAGCTAAGATACTGAGAGGGGTATTTTATATACTAATACTGTGTGGTTTCTTTTCCTCTCCGTATGATGCAAACTCATACTATTTAATCAAAGCTGTAGTTGTACCGTATCCTGAATTATAAGATATATTCAGGAGGAGGTTTTGAAACCTTAAATTGAAGGGGCTTATGTATCAATTCAGGATCTTGTTTCGGTCTTATTTATGACAATGTAAAAGGTAGGCTGGTCCCAGGTCAGAACTAAGAATCTTAAACAATTACACAATATACTATAAACCACATATAGACTGTCACATAGGTCTTGATTTATAGGGGAAAATGTCTAATTATTATTATTATTATTATTATTGCCTCTTTTTTGTGATTCAGTAAATGTCTGCTGAGATAGGAGTATAAAGAATCGCTGAGGAGGTGTTTTGGGCAAGAGACAAAGGTCTGTGGTCTCTATGTGAGCCAATGCTGTAGTGAAGGTGATAATGAGTTTTAGAGCATGAACTGATCCATCTGCCACACTAAGGAAGCATACATAGTGAAAGGTATGCTCTCTTTTTGAATGCCACTGCATTTGATTCCTGCCTCTCTTCTTGAAGAAACCATTGATCTAATATGACTGGTTTTTTCCTAACCAATGAACAATGACTGACTGATGAAAGCATGCCAAATATGTGCTTTCTTCAAGGAATGAAGCATTACTATAGTGTTTGAACAGGACCTATATCTCATGAACGTAGTCTGTGCTAATGAATGACAACGTGACAACACTGGGGTGGGAACAGTGTATGTGTGTGCGTGTGTGTGTATGTGGGTGGGTGGAATGGAGCTGGCAGATAGAGGGTGCCCTTTTTTGCTTGAGCCCCTACATCAGGGGTCCCCAATAGGCGGCCCGCGGGCCACGTCCGGCCCATGACGGGTTGATTTATGGTCCGCGAGAATTTTTGGAGAAATGCCAGAAGGAAGAATTTTTTTATTTCCCTACCAAAAAAAAAAAAATTCTTAGTAAAAGTAAGACTAGTAATATATCGAAAAATAGATGAAAAATCTCTGTTTAAATTATAATACGTGCAACGTATCGACACCAAAACAAACTAACGAACAACATGCTGCCTGAGGTTGAGTGGCCCGTGGTTTTAAAAGTGGCCCTAAAAGTGGCCCGCCATGAAAAGTAATTGGGGACCCCTGCCCTACATACCAAAATGTCTGTGCACAGCCCTGTACATGTGTGCACTAAATGTCAAATGCAACTCATTCATAAATGCAATTTTTGCTTGAACCCAATTATTTGGACATGGTGCAAGCTGTCATTTAATCACCATTACTTTCATTTGAAAAGTAAACAACCATAACATAGAATATAAAATTAGAACATTTTGGTAACATTAGATAAAACACAGTGTACCAAGTACCCTCATTATTTTAAGTACTTTTACTTTAAAAAGCTCTTTTTTCATATGTGAACTTAACTGTAAATGTTTATCTCATTTGTCTTTTCTTAGAGCCACAGAATCTATTAGCCATTTTAATGTTAAGTTGCTTGAAAAAAGAAAGTTTTTCTCTAGAAAATTACCACAAGGCGTTAAGTGCTCATCTACACTTAAGGTCCTGATTCTTGTCTAAAAAGCAGACGAAAGTAGTTTCAATTGCATGACTAGAGCACTGAAGAATAAAACACCAATCAAGGTAATTTATCTAACCTAAAAAGTAAACTAACCAACCCAATTCTCAGAGGAGTGCTGCTGCAACCAAACATCCTCCACACATCACATGCAGTGTGTACACAAATCATAGAATTACTACATTTTAGACAAACATTTTGAACAGCATCTGCTTGCTGTTTCTCTGAAAAGAAAGCCAAGGGCCCTTAAATCCAGGCTACGGCACAAAAAAGTACACCTTTATCAAAAGTTACTGTGAACAATTCACCTTTACCCCTCTCTCTCTCTCATCCACCCATAGCACCATCTCAACACAATCATATTTCTACATCCATTCAGCATGTCTTCTTGAAAGAGAGGAGCCTGTTAAGTAGCCCGAGATGAAGTGATGGACAGAGGGACAGGGAAGCAGACTGCTGGCTTGTGACAAAGGGCAAATGTACAGTACTGTACTGTATGAATGGCAGGCAGTAGGAAGGGAGCAGCCAGGGTTTCTTTGGTGTTGGGAGTGCTTCGATGAAAGGACCACTGGAGATGGTACTTTGAGTTTGCTCATCACATAGCTTCTCCAACTGCTGACAATGGGAGCGTTGCTAGGACATAGGAAAATGCTGGCTCGGCAGAAAAAAGGGCTCCTTTTGCTCTATTCAGCCTAGTGGAGCAATAATAAACCTTCGGTTCCGTTCCCTAATGCTAGACCAGAAAAAAAAATCTACTTTTTCAGTGTAGAATGAAAAATACTGGCATTCGAAAGATTTTTCCCTTTTAAACAAGGCGAGTGAGCAGAGGAGAGGAGTGGAGAAGAGAAAAGAGGAAGATATTATCATACAGGGACTGTGGACAGCGGAGAAGGGGGGAGCAAGAGAGGACGGTTTGATTGTAATGGAAGAAAGAGAAGGAGAAGCAAAGAAGGCTCAGAGGAATGCATGATTGGATGTGGCAAGGTGGTTAAGCAAGCTGCCTGTTAGCTGGCTGAATGGACTGGCTGTGCTATAGTGGGTCAGTATGAACATAGGCTAAGGGCTCTAATAGGCCCTACTGAGAGGGTCCAGACATCTACAGTCACAATGACGCGCCAGTGGCGTTCTCTCCCGGAGGCCAAGAGAAGCTAGGCTTCCCCTGTTTTTTCAGACTGTAGTTGTCATTTTAATGAAAACACTTTACCAGTTTTGGTAATTCTTCTGTGCTGTTGCTGCCATCTCTTCCCCATTTCTCATTGAGTATTTTACAATACAAGTGAAACAGTGCTCCTCTAAATGTTAGCATGTGGTGAATGTCAAATGTGTGTGGTGAAACATTGTATTGCACTCCTACTGAAGATGAGTCCGCGAGGAGGCCAGGCCGGATTTGGCTTACCTTGGTGAAAAAAATTTGAAGTATTAACCAATCAGAGGGGGCTACCGTCATACCACTGCCAAACTGCGATTGGTCAGGCTGGATTGGACCTATGCAAACGGAAGCCAAGGGAAGCCAGCCACCCTTTGGCCTCACACC
This sequence comes from Lampris incognitus, assembly GCF_029633865.1. Taxonomy (NCBI): domain Eukaryota; kingdom Metazoa; phylum Chordata; class Actinopteri; order Lampriformes; family Lampridae; genus Lampris; species Lampris incognitus. Next base: position 45,364,540 of record NC_079214.1, read on the forward strand.
AATCAAATCATAGCATGTTATCAATGTCACTGAAATGGAGAAAAAAAAGGAGATTTAACTGTTAGCTATTTTTTATATTGATATCAGCAAGTAGTGGCAGGCATTTATGGAGGGTGGCAATTTGGGGTTTTTGGTTAAGAAAAAAAAAACAACAACAACTTTACCAAACTACCACTGCAGCAGCAACTTAAAATTAAGACTGATGGCAGGCCAATGCCAAAACTAGAGCTGCATACAGAGACAAAAAAAAGAGGGAGTCAGACTTTCGTTGAAGAAAAACATGTTCACACAGAGTGGCTAGCTGGTAGCACTAAACATCAGCAGCTATTTTGCTGGCTGTCATGAGAATGGCCTTTCTCTTCAAATGGGGTGAGTGAAATGCATACCCCTTCTCTCTCTGTGGCTTTACTGTTGATTGAACTGCCCATGTAGCTATGTGTGCATTTTTTGATGTGGTTATATTATTTAGATGCATTGTGCCTTGCTTGACTAGATTTCACTGCATGTGTTAGTCAGTCCACGGAAGTAGTTGTTTTATTGTGTGGGGTTTTTTAAACACAGAAAATAAGCACCACAGACAGCACCAATAGGGCCAGGTTACCCGTGTAGATGAGATGGTGATTGTTTATAGCCTCTGCAGGTTTGGTACTTGATTGTTAGTCTTTTGGGTCATGTTCTATAATGAACCTAGTTTTAAACAATAAGTGAAAGAATTTGTGTATGTCAAGCACATACAATGGGGTTTGTAAGTCATGTGTTGATACATGTAGCCTACTGATACTTTTGACGTGAACATAAAACGTAAATTGTCATCTGACTGAGATTGTGAACGAATGCTTCTTATATTCATTACTGAATCTGTACTGTGCATCTGAGTAAGTGGGCAATATTGTATAGCCTATATTTTATACAGCAAGAAGGTAGATATCTAGCGAGTGCAAGTCCTGCATCTGTATGATACAATTTTGTGTAAAATGATACAGGGTGCTCTAATAGCTCATTGGGTTACATTACGTTGGCTGTTAAAGCCGTGACCTACTCCTGTCAACTAAGACCCCCACCCCCCCCAAAAAAAGGGACATAGATTAGAGGTCTTGTCTCACTTGGCTCCCTTAAAAAAACTTTCCCACGCCAAGTCACTGTGAAGCGCAGGTCTGCTTCAAAGCTGGATAAGGCTAAGACCAACTCTGTGAATCTAATTACACTTGTACACCTAACTCACTTTTAACATTCATAACTGAATTAAGCAAAGGGTGAATGAAAGGTCTTGAAAGTGCAATGAATACCTTACCGTTTATACTCAGATATTTGAGTTTTTTTTAAGACATTTAAGATTTAAGAAAATTTAAAGTTTGGGTAAGCAACTCTGACATAGCACCCCCCCCCGCCCCCCAAAAAAATACACCTTCATTCTACTTCCTGCTTCCTCCCTGTAACCCTCCCTCCAAACTGGGTTCACATGCATTCCCGAGTTCTTCTGTCATAACTAACAAAACTGTCGTATTGTTGTTGGTAATCCATGCATGCAAAAAAGATTAGTTTTTCAGCAAACCTCTTAGTATCACCAACATTGTTCTTGTGAAGCACTATTTTACTTATAGGTGTAGTATTTATAAATATCACTATGTCAAAAGCACCAGCACAGTGTATAACAACCTCCATCCACATCTGTATGCCATGAAGAGTAAATTGTACTGCCGTTGTTAATCCACGCATGTCTTTTTTTTGTCAGTGAATCTCTTAGTAACCCCAACTTGATGTCATGATGCCCTTTTGTACTTAAATGTGAAGCATTTATTAAGATGAACACTGTTTTGTCTGCACACAAATGATTGACGGGAAGTAGGACCACCCTGCCACAGAGAGCTCCCCTGATTGGTTGAGGCTTACCGGAAGTAGTGAGATTTTGAGATCCTGAATACAGATGCCGGGTTAAACACAGAAGTTTGAGTTTCTTTCAGAGCATTTGAATTACTCATAGCTCTAAGAGCGATATGAATTTGAAGCTGCGATCAGTAGCTCTATAGCTCGCTCTGTCGGTCTGCCCTTTGGCGGCAGGGAAATTGGCTAAAAGAGGGTATGGCAATGGGAATGGCCTATCACAGAGGCACATAAATTCCAAAATGGATTGACACACTTGCACAAGATTTTGTGGAAAGACTGGTCATGAGCCAAGGGACAGCTGATTAACTCTTCATGCAAAGTCTGCTCATACCTGTTCATACCCCCAAAAAGGGGGTATGGCAGTAGGAGTGGCCTATAGCAAAAAGGCACATAACTTCTAAACAGTTTCACGTAACATGGCCAAACTTGGTTGAAAGACACACACACTCACACACATACACGCAGATACACAGACAGACAGACACACACACACACACACACACCATTTTGTCACGTCTCCTTTCATAACTTATGAACCATTTGTCATAAAGCCTTGCAGAAATTATCATTAGATCCAGTAGTTTTTCATTGTAGTTTTATTGTTGTAGTAGTTTTTTATTGGTATAGGCTAGCCCCGTCCCGTACACTTTAGCCACCTCTTGTGGAAGGTATCATTGGACTCAACAGAATTCCTTTTTCGTTGGTATGTTAGCCACGCCCTCACGTGTTAGCCACGCCCCTTTCATAATTCATAAGCTGTTTGTCATACAGCCATATGGGAGGCTTCATTGGACCCAGTAGAGAGTAATTTTTCTTTTTTTCTCTGTCTTTGGCCAAATATACAGTCTAGAAAGAATTTCACATTCAAACGAGTACACAGTATTTTGCATCAGAACAATACACTTAAATTTACTCAAAAATATAAAACTACTTCAATTTTTTACATTCTGTTATTTGTTTGAGGCTGAGTGCATGGTTTTCAGAGAGCTAAAGATAATGGGATTCAGGCAACTTGTGAATCATCCCACTCACCTGGAGGGTCATCTGCTAGATACTTTCTACACCAATTTACACACACACATGATCTCTTACTGGAGCAAAAATCACCATATATCTCTGCCCATGATGTATGTACTATTTGTTTTTGAGAAAAAATAAAAATCCATTTATGATGTGCCCGGAAGTTCATAACAACATGTGATGCCTAAGAAGGGTATAACATTTTTAGCTGCAGCCAGAAACTCTGTATGTAGTTCATTCTGTTGGTCCATCAGTTCATTGGTTCAAAAAAAAAAAAATCCGTTCATTGGTCCACAAAGCTGTGACCACCCTATAGCAACTGCAACTTTCTACCTATGAGGCTGAAATTTGCCATGGAGGTGGAGTGTTTGTGAGGTTGTTATGTGTGAATGCATGCACGCATGGATGCATGCACATACATGGGTCACAGCTATTACGAGTTCACGCTTGTTTTACAAATAACACTGAAAGAAAGATGCCTAGAAGTAATGTAAAGCGAGTGCAAGTGTTCGTGTAGTATAATGTTGTAGATTTTACTGACTGTAAAGCCCTTTGGGATTACCTTTTGATTTTAGGCTATACAAATAAACTTGATTTGCTAGTCAATGTTATTAAAGTCTACAAATATAAGGGAAAGTGAGACAGGAGTGCAGCAGCAAAACAGATCCAGATTCTATTACCCCCTCCCCTTTTCTCCCTAATTGTACTTGGCCAGTTACCCCATTTTCCGAGTGGTCCCGGTCGCTGCTCCACCCTGTCTGCTGAGCCGGGGAGGGCTGCAGACTACCACATGTCTCCTCCGATACATGTGGAGCCATCAGCTGCTTCTTTTCACCTGACAGTGAGGAGTTTCACCAGGGGGACATAGCACATGAGAGGATCACGCTATTCCCCCCAGTTCCCCCTCCCCCCTGAACAGGCGCCCCGACCGACCAGAGGAGGCGCTAGTGCAGCGACCAGGACACATACCTACATCCGGCCTCCCACCCGCAGACACGGCCAACTGTGTCTGTAGGGACGCTCAACCAAGCCAGAGGTAACACAGGGATTTGAACAGGCGATCCCCATGTTGGGTAGGCAACGGAATAGACCGCTACGCCACCCGGACGCCCCAGATTCTATTATTTTCAATAACACCTATGTATGTATGTGCTATTACAAGTTTTTTAAAGGCACAACAAATACTTGGTTCTCACTTGTTATGGATTGTTTAAAAAAGTAGAAAAGTGCCTCTAGGGTGTCAATTCTAGAGCAGCCCCCCTGTCTGGCTGATGTGAATAGAAATGTCATAAATTGTCTCCAGAATCAATACTGTACATGGGAATCAAACAACAAAGTCCTTGGAGCATCCGCAGAGCTGTTATGTCTGAGCACTGTTGAGTGGCCCTTTAATGCAACATTCACTTTGTCCAAGCACTCCTCAGAGCAATGCTTGCTACACCGTGCATTTCACTCCGCTACAGAGCCCGAGGGGGCAGATTACCGTCAGTTGGCCCCATTTACGCCTGCTGTTGTTTGGCCAGCCTGCTGTGCAACAATTACTCCATCCACAGGTGAAGGAACAGAGAAAAAGAGGGACAGCACGAGAGAGAGCAATAGAGAGAAAAAGAGCAAGAGTGAAAGAAGGAGAGATAGTGGAGTGGAGGAGGAAGAGAGAGAGGAAACAAAGGTAGCAATTCTCTGGGTCACCTCAAAAACACAGCAGGGTCCAAATGAAAGTATTATCCCATAAGCGTTTTCAAAAGTGATGCTACATGCGTGTTTAAACACACACACACACACACACACACACACACACACACACACACACACACACACACACACACTAAAACCAGTTCAGGGCCTCATAATGAATCTGTCACCAGATCTTGCTGTGCATAAATTAGCCTTTTTGTTGAAAGTGAGCAGACATAGAAACAGCGGTCCTTCTGCCCCGTTTAGATGTGAGGGCTTTTACCTTCAAAGATGAGAGGGAAACTCAATGCTGCATGCCCTTTAAAACCAATTCACTGAGGACAGGCTGTGAGCTCATTGCCATCAGTCACTAATCACCTGCAGTCCAATGCATTCTGCAATATTGTTAAATCAATTTTGACAAATTCAACTGAAAACACATTATCAGTGTAACAGTAACTCTGTGAGAAAAAAGCCAGATCTGTGTGCATGCCACTGAGCTCTGGTAGAGCACAACAGTTAGCTTCACAGCTGAGTTCAACTTTAAAAAGGGGAGCAGCAATGGTCAGAGGTTTTTTTTTAGGCTGACTTTGAGCCAGTATGAATGAAGTTTAACTTTCACAAATCACTTGCTTTACCAATAGTGTTCTCTCTACTCCTTCTTTCAAGAATACTCCATTGATGTGTAAATCTAAAATGCAAGGCATCTCAGCCCTTGTCCACTAAACACAGGCAAACATGTTGCATTTTACCAGCTTGTCATCTGCCACTCATACACACACAGACACAGGCAGAGCAAACTGCAATGGTCTTTTCTCCAGCCGATCAAAATTGAATCTACTAGTTACATATAAAAAGGTTGAGAAATCATCAATATAATTCGTAATGAGAGGCCAAGAATGTGCAGACTGCAGTCAGGGGAGCTGAAGTCCAAGACAGATTTAAAATGCATTACCTGTGTTCTGACTCATGGATGGAGAATATCACTCCTGATGTGGAGGACTTCTGCTGGATGGAGGCCAGGAAGGTGAATTCGTTTTTGCTCCTAAAGAGCTGCACCACCCTCTCAGTGATATGTGCTGGGGCATGAACTGCCCTACCAACATCTGAGGAGGAAGGAGAAAATGGGAAGTGATCAGTAAAGATTGTGTAAGCCATGTTCACGGCCAGTATGTTGTCAGTGTGCTAAGCCTCCGCCTGCCAGGGGTGGAGGAGAGAGATGTTAAAAGAGCTAATAACAACATGGGGTGAAAGAAGCAAGAGCAAGAAAATAGTAGCAGGAGTTATAAACTCTATGTGCAGCACTTCAGTTATGAACTGTAGCTATGTTGAATTGCAGTGTCCCTATCAAATAAATGAAATAAATAAAGACTGAAATAAAAAGAAAAGAACGGCTTTGAGACGTTCATCCACATTTAATTTTTGAGATAAAACACATTTCTTGTACATTGCTTTCACATATATAGACTTTTTATAGGTATATTAATAGATGTATAGCAATCAAAAATCAACATAGCGTGCATTTCTGTGTGTTTGTGTGTTAGGATGTGTGGGTACCCTTCAGTATGTGAGTTTATATGGACAAGTGAGTTTAACTGTATGGACGTGTTTGTGACAATGCATGTGTATGCAAGTATGTTGGTGTATATACTTGTGCATGTGGGAGTGTGTTTGCGTATGTGATTAAATTTGTACGTGGTTCCCAAAGCCAAAATAAGTTATGTTTCACTAACATTTTATAAATAAAATAAAAGCTAAAATATAGTATTTGCATAAGTATTCAACCCCCACATATCAATACTGTGTAGAGTACCCTTTTGCTGCAATAACAGCCATGATTCTCTTGGGGTAAGTATGTACAAGCTTTGCACATTCTTCTGGAGTAATTTTTGCCCATTTTTCTTGGCAGAATTTTTACAGATCTTGCTGGTTGGTGGGATGGTGCCTCTGTGATTTTCAATCTGTGCCACAGATTTTTGATGGGGTTGAGGTCCGGACTTTGACTTGGCCATTCCAAAACATTCACTTTTTTGTTGCTGCCATTGTTGCTTTAGCTTTGGGCTTAGGATCATTGTCCTGCTGGGAGGTCAACCTTCTCCCAAGCTTCAGTTTTATGGCAGACTGCAACAGGTTTTCTTCCAATATTTCCCTGTATTTAACTCGATCCATTCTTCCCTCAATTTTAACAAGGTTCCCAGTGACTGCAGATGAGAAGCAACCCCATAGTATTATGCTGCTGCTGCCATGCTTCACTGTAAGGGGGACATTGTTTTAGGGCATGAGCAGTGTTAAGTTTGCGTCATACATAACACTTGAGTTTTGGCCAAAAAGCTCAACTTTCATCTCATCTGGCCACAAAACCTTTACCCACATCCTAACTGGGTCTCTCTCATGCTTGGTAGCAAACTCCAAGCATGCTTTTATATGCACAGTTTTGAGCAACAGCTTCTTTCTTGCCACCCTCCCATACAGGCCAGATTTATGGAGAGCCTGTGATATGGTTGACTCGTGCACATTTACTCCAGTTTCAGCCACCGACCTCTGGAGCTTCTTCAATGTGATTGCAGGATCATCTGTGGCTTTCCTCACCAGCCCACATCTTGCTCAGACACTTAGCTTTGAGGGACGACCTGTCCTACAAGGCATCTGGGTGGTGTGATACAGTTTCCACTTTCTGACAATGGATCCAACTGTTCCGTGGGACATTCAAACACTTGGATATTGTTTTGTATCCCTTTCCCGCCTTCTGCATTTTAATCACTTTGTCTCTTCAGTATTATGCTCCTTTGTCTTCATTTTCTGATGGAGTTCACACCCGGCTAATGAACTTTACACAGAATGCTTTTTATACCCATTAAGAAGACCATTACTTTAGTATCTTACAGGTGCACACTAATTATGTCCAATTGTGTTTACCTGAGTTTGTTTTAGGAATAATTTGTCATTTGTGTAAATGTGGAGCTTTCAGAGCACAAGGGGTTGAATACTTATGCAAGCACTATATTTTAGTTTTTAATTTATTAATAAAAAGTCAGCGAAACACAATTTATTTTGGCTTTGGAAACATGCTGTTAGAGCTTATGGGTTCACAAAAATAATATTGTTCAGGAACAGATGTGAGTATCTTTTATAATCCAGAAATTAGTGATGACTGTCAAGGTGGCTGAATACTTTTATGAGGCACTCTATGTGAAGGTTTACATGCGCGTGAACATGCATGTGCCTATGCTCCCATAGCGGGGGGCAGTTATGAAGCGAGAGTGGACCCTGGTGCCCACATACCCGGCAGCAGATGAAAAAAAAACATTCGGTAAAGTCCAGAGCAGCCTGTGGTACTCAGGGTCAGGAGCTTTTAAGTCTCCCCAGGGTGACAGTGGCCTGTCTGCCCTCACACTCAAACCCCCCCTGCTGTCACAGCCCAGTCTCTGGGTCTCTATGTCCCCAGCTCTCTGGCTTGCTCCCACATGCTGACTGCAGCCTGCTGGCTCTGTCAGAAGAGCAGGCTTTCAGACCTGGATGAGCACTTAACCCCTTGCTTATCATGTGACACTCGCTGGGGGAGACAAATTTTGATCGCGTTGCTTCTAGGCTTTATGACACACATCTCGGTTCTAGTTGTTCTTTTCAATTTGTTTTCTCTTTTATGATTTTCTTAACCAAGAAGAAAAAATTTCGCTGTATCCTCCTGTTCATATTCTGGTCATATTTTAGCTCAGTAGTCAATCAAGCTATCTCAGCTTTGTTGTAATATCCTTAATATCTCCAATAACATACTGTCTATACAGAAAATACTGCCAAATATAAAAGCCCCACTTCTATCACATTGAGTCCGCGTTATGTTCTGAGGATGCAGTAAGACAGAATGGGAGAGTGAGACAGAACGAGAATGAACAGGAGTCACATTTCATCAAAATCTCCTATGTAGTTTACAGTCAGCTGGTCAGCAGCCAGAGAAAGACTACCTGACTCCACCTTATACAACATCTGCAAATATATCTAACCCATATCAGAACAGTTTCACTTATTTGGCTTTGGTATACACACAAGACTTTGAGCAGCAAATAACATGGAAGTTATTCCAAATCCAGGAATCTGAGAGCACTCAGAAAGACTCCAAAGATTTGTTTTTGTTTTTTGTTTTTTTTTTTTTGCTATTAAAGTGAACCTCGAACTTTTCTCATAAAGGTAAATGTCCGTTTGGTTACCATCTATTACCGGCTATGGTAAAACAATAACGATTCAGCTTACCCTCAATTCATGAAAGCCTTTGCTTCTGAGTGTTTGCAGTTAATTTTTTTTTTTAAACTGTCAATAAGCCACTTTCCACAAAAAAAAAATGAAGCTGCCTATTTGTTCATATGTAAGCTTGAATTTTTTTTAACATAGGAAATGATTTGTTTTATATCTGTCAATGGTGGGTTGGTCCACCAGAGAGGATGAAAGGTGGTAGGTACTCCCTCTCTCATGGACCAGCCAGAGAGGAGCTTTGCTTGGTGCAACAGACAGAACATTACCATAAGACAGTAACATGAGATAGTCAGGTGGAACTTCCTCTCTGGTCGACCAACCACAAAGAAGCATCAAATAGTCAACCAGTGAAAAAGGGTAATCTAACAGATTTCAAATAGAATCAAATGTAAGGAAAAATGCATTCAAGCAGTAAACCATTTATAAAATGGTCACGTATGACCCAGTTAATTAGTTTCTTTTTCCATTCATAAAGGTTGTAGTGGTAGTTATTATTTTCTAGCTTTCCTCCTGTTGGTCTTTTTTAAAAAGAGTTAAAGTAACAGCTCATGTCAGTTCAAACAACAGGCCTACCCTGACACTCCTTTGATCAGAACATAAGCTAATTTTAGCCTTTGATGCTGGAAACAGGTAAGACGTATACCTACAAACAACAAATTTATATTAAAACACATAAAAGAAAAAAGGGGAAGAGAAAATGATAAGGGGAGGCAAGCGGAAGCAGTGACCAAAGAGAAGAAGAGCTAAGAGGCCAGATCAGCTATCTAACATGGTAGTTTTGACTTGTGCATCCTGAAGAGCATCTCCATCACTGGTGACAAGAGATGATAGTGAGTATGCATTCACAAGTGAAGGTCAGGTGCCAGTACACACATGTTCATGTTAATATATTTTCTTATCAGTGCAATCTATTTCCCACAAGTGCAATACTAAAGTGTATACTGTGAATAGTGTGAAGTCCCACTATATGCAAATACATTTCATGATTAATATTTTACACTTCTTTGAAAAGGCAGATATATATAACGCCCTAGCTCCTTGTGTACTTGCATATCTTACATCTTATTTTCAAACGTTCCAAAAATTATAGATTAGATGATAGATTAGAGGCTCGGCAGACAGACAGACAGACAGATAGATAGATGGACAGATAGATATGTCAATTCAAACCACAATGAGCCAGAAGGCAGAAAAGTTTTCTCTGTAGTGAGAGAAAACCGGCACGAAGATCTAACTTCAAAGCTGTTGTTAGTCAATCTACCGCATGAAGAACAAATCTGTTCCGAGACCCAGAAAATTCTTAGCAGCTGGTCTGTTGGTCTACATCACAAATTACATTTTTTTCACATTACTGTCAGGTGAAGGAGTAAAATGTCTTATAGTTTGTTAATTTAAACAAGCACAATAAAAAAATTCACTGATAAAAACTGATCAATGGGATGGCTGTATCAGCCCAGGCAAAACCAGCATAGTGCACAGCATCTGTCTCCACAGTGTGCCTGCTGCAGACTTCCAGACAGAAACAAGCTATTAACGCTGACAGGGAGAAAAAGGTAGAGGGAGGGTTGGGCTGAGACCAGCATCAGGCAGGATGAAGCTCAGTGTAGCAGGCAGAACCCGTCTGTCGCATCCCACTCCCCATTTTACAACTCATCACTTTAATCAGAAGGCTGGCGGGTCCGCCCTTGCTCTGCTAAGTCTTACAGATGGCCTCTAGCTGGTGACGGGAGACCAGCCGCGCTCCAGAGAGACCTTTCCCACCAAAGACACAGCCATCGCTGCCTCGGCGGACATCTGTCTTGCTTAAAATTAAAACCACCAGGACACAATATTCTGTCATATCACAGACAGACAAGCATGTACTGTACTCTTGTCTAGTTTTTGTCAAAAGCAGAAACGAAAAAAAAAAGTTGAGATTTCCGGAAGGATGACCCGAAATATGTCATTAATTCATCATACACTTCACCTCCTAAGTCACAGAAATGAAAACTACAGGTACGAAACCAGTCATCCACATTTTGGTCTTTGTGTTTGTGAGTTTGAGTGTGTATATGCATTACCTTAAGTCCTATGTCATATGGAAAGAAAGCTAGGCCTACACGTAAAACCCTCAAAAAACACACAAACATGCTATTACACACACAAATACACATACACAAAAAAGACACACCCACATGTGCACGCACATACACATAGGCTACACTAACAAACACCCACACAACCACACACACAACAAATGTACACATAGGCACACAGTTACATGCACACTAAGATGGATACAAACACCTACTTACACACACACACACATCCCATCTTGACCACGGCTGAGGCAGATGTTTTTCATCATCATCTATTGTTATCTCCACAGAGAAAAAACCAAACCTCAGTTAAGGCTGAGCATTCCCCCGGAATAACATCCAACGCCAGTATTTATAGACATTAGCTCCTTGGTGAGGGTAATAACTAGAAAGTTCATTTCCTAGAGAAAATGTGCGGGCTACCTGAAAGCATTGACAGGGTGGTTACAGTGACTTATACTGGTGTTATGAATCAAATTATGGCATTAACAATCCTCTCCTCTTTGGGAGATTTGAAACATATTCATTTCTACAGGGAATATTTCACAAACAAGCAGAATCTCTCATACATATACAAGAGTCCCCCACCAAAATGTAATCAACTGGTGGGTTGCATGGCGGTCTATTCCATTGCCTACCAACACTGGGATTGCTGGTTCGAATCCCCGTGTTACCTCCGGCTTGGTCGGGCATCCCTACAGACGCAATTGGCTGTGTCTGCGGGTGGGAAGCCGGATATGGGTATATATGTCCTGGTCACTGCACTAGTGCCTCCTCTGGTCAGTTGGGCGCCTATTCAGGGGGAGGGGGAGCTGGGGGGAAAAACGTGATCCTCCCACGTGCTACGCTCCCCCTGGTGAAACTCCTCACTGTCAGGTGAAAAGAAGCAGCTGGCAACTCCAAATGTATCGGAGGAGGCATGTGATAGTCTGCAGCCCTCCCTGGATCGGCAGAGGGGGTGGAGCAGTGAATGGGACAGTTCGGAAGAGTGGGTAATTGGCCGGGTACAACTGGGGAGAAAAAGGGGGAAAATAAAAACAGAATTACTTCCGATTTGGCGAATGGCGGAGTAGGCAGCAGGGAAAGCTCTGTCACCATTCGACATTTATTTGATATCTGCTGTATTATTTACCCATATAAACACTGGAGAACCCACTTCTAAGACTGGCTTTTGACTTGACGTCCTTCATATCAAGTTCAACATGGGCAAAACAACCACAGCCAAAGGAAGAAAAAAAAGCAGAACGTCAGGGGAATGGTAGTCAACATGGTAGGTTAGCTTCTGAGCTAACTACCAACCAATTCTAGGTATGACGATGGCAGCAACACAGTGGTAACTTTGGCTGATATACAGAAACTACTCTCCGGCATGGAGGAGCGAATTATCACAAACATGGCAGCACAAATTTCATCCATCCATGCTAATACTGCCAGACACGAACAGACAATTCAGGCCATTGAAATGTCAATGAATGACTTCCAGGGGAGACTAATTGCACTAGAATCTACAACTGGTCATCTTGTGAAGGAGAATGAACAACTTAAGTCCTATGTCATCTAAAAAAAAATGTCTTTACTTTCAGCAGCTTGTTAGAAGAAGACATATATTTCTATAGATTATTTTACATTTATGTGCACGCACGCACGCGCGCACGCACGCATGCACACAAACACACACACACACTTTCTTTTCTCAGATCAAAGTGTCTCTGCAATGTTCAGTGGGTATAAGGATGTCTCTGTTGGACCGTCACATGCTTTCAGCCCCTGCACAAATCTACTGACTCCCCCAAGAAGCCACTCAAAGGCTACTTACTGGGCACTGGCTATGGCATGGAACAACATTAAAGATATATTAGATAAGATGAAAGACAAGGAGAATTCACCAGAGATTCTTGGCAACACTTGTGGCCAATTAACTAAATCCACCAAGAGTCGAAGAACAAGTTGAGTGATTAAATGTGGTTTTATAATGCTTCTGTGTTTGAAGTTAAAAGGAGCTTTTGTATAGACTAAAACAGCAGTCAGGCACTACATTTAAGTTTTAGACACATTTTTTCAGGCAGGTCAGTGCTGATTACAGAGGCTCATCCATTTATAATCTATCGCTCCATCCATTACAATTCACAACTATCCACCCATTTGTGAGTTCATCCATCCATCTATACACACATTCATACACACATAAAATGCTCACACACTTATACAAATACAAACATAGATATTGACACACACAAAGAGACACACAAAACACACTCCAGTGTTTCTCCCAGCCCTTTATAATGAAGGTGGGCCACATTTACAAAGCATTGCCACCATCCTTGACAAGAGATTCTCCCAATATGTGTTTTTCATTGTACTGCTGAATTTTATTTGAATCCATCTGTCCTCAGAATTTCAAAGCTTGATGAAGCAAGCAACACAACATCAGCAAATGGCAAGGTCGAAAAGCATCTCTCGGTCCAAATGCATTCCTACACAAAGAACAGTGAGGAAACACTACAACCGATAAACCTCAAAACTCTGCCTTCTGTCTTCCTCCTAATTGGAACGTGAGCGAGACGTTGACTATGTGGATGAAGAAGAACACCGTAAAAATAAAACTTTAATTTCTTATGGCACCATAAGTAATAGACTGGGAAGGTTTGTTCATGTTGGTAGTGTTCCTTTTCATTTCCAAGTCACTGTTGCTGCGCATTCAGCGCTGTTGAAATAATAGTTATCTGACCCAATAGGCAATATTAGTGGGCCAGTCGTCATATAATAACACGTAACAAGACCTCCGTGTAAAACTACAATGAGGTCTGGCCACACGAGATAAGTCATCACATACATTGACATGGTGTTTTGTCCAAAGATGGCTGATAGAAAAAGTAAAAAATAACTTTTTTTTTTTTTTGGATTTTTCCCTTTGTCTCCCCAATTGTAACTGTCCAATTATCCCACTCTTCCGAGCCATCCCGGTCACTGCTCCACCCCCGCTGCTGATGTGAGGAGGGCTGCAGACTACCACGTGCCTCCTCCGATACATGTGGAGTTGCCAGCCTCTTCTTTTCACCTGAAAGTGAGGAGTTTCGCTAGGGGGACCTAGCACATGGGAGGATCAGGCTATTCCCCCCAGTCCCCCCCCCGCCCAACAGGCACCCTGACCGACCACAGGAGGCGCTAGTGCAGCAACCAGGACACATACCCACATCCAGCTTCCCACCCGCAGACACAGCCAATTGTGTCTGTAGGGACGCCAGACCAAGCCGGAGGCAACACAGGAATTTGAACTAGTGATCCCCGTGTTGGTAGGCAATGGAATAGACCGCTACACTACCCGGATGCTCAAAAATAACTTTTGCACATATATCTGTATAATTAAAAAAAATGCTGAATATGGAGCTGCCAGGGAAGAGGAAAGGCCAAAGAGGAGGTTTATGGATGTGGTGAGGGAAGACATGCAGGTGGCTGGTGTGACAGAGGAAGATGCAGAGGACAGGAAGAAATGGAAACAGATGATCCGCTGTGGCAACCCCTAACGGGAGCAGCCGAAAGTAGTAGTAGATCTGTATAATTTAAAAAAATTAAGAGACATGCACTTACACACTAACAAATACACATATAATCTTCTCCATCCATTCATTCATCCATCCTCAACTAACCATCCGTCCATCCATCAACTTACTATCCAACCATCAATTGCCCGTACATGTAACCATTCACCATCTCCAATTATATCATCCATCTGTTATCCACGCTCAATCAATCTATCAGCCATCCTTCCCTCCACACTTCCATCTGGCATTTTTTTTCCTAACAGCCAGGCATCCATCCATCCATCCTTCATTCATCTATCCATCTGTCCACCTCTCATGCATCATCTTTCCATCCATTTAGTTATCCTTTCATCCCGATCAGGCCATTTAAATAGATAGATTAAATACAAACCTCTGTTTTATTTGATTGTGTTGATGTTTTGGGGTTTTTAATTGTGTTGTATATTTAATGTACATCGGGTGTATGGTTCATTGATTCAGTGTCTGAGTTTTACTTGTGTTTATATTCTTGTTCATAGTGTTTGTTTCCTATGTTTATGCCTATATTTTCCATTCAGTCTTTTAGTGTAAAGTACATTGAGCTTACTTGTAATGAACTGTCATCCATCTACAACGCAACCTCAATCTACCCATGTATCTTCCATTCATCCATCCATCCATCCATCCAATATCTATTTTTCATCCATCCATCAGCCATCTTTACTGTCAATCAACCATCAAACCTCAATCCATCCTCATCTATCCATCCAGTTAGCTAGTCTTCTGTTCACCTATGTGGACAGAGAAAAATAAAGATATCAACTCTGAGCTTCTGAACAGGAGCTGGGCTCTGACTCAGCAGAGGCAGGACTGATCAGCTGTAAACAAACACAAACACACACACACACACACACACACACACACACACATGGTCGCACAAAAGGGAAAAACAGAAACGTACATGCATGTGCTAAACATAATAACAAAGACATAAGTTACACACATATGTTCATAGACATATGGAAAGAAAGCTAGGCCTACATGTAAAACCCTCACAAACACACAAACATGCTATTACACACACAAATACACATACACAAAAAAGACACACCCACATGTGCACGCACATACACATAGGCTACACTAACAAACACCCACACAACCACACACACAACAAATGTACACATAGGCACACAGTTACATGCACACTAAGATGGATACAAACACCTACTTACACACACACATACACACATCCCATCTTGACCACGGCTGAGGCAGATGTTTTTCATCATCATCTATTGTTACATTTCACGTACTCCAAAATGGCTGAGAGGGTTATTGCATTGTGACATCATCCACAATAGCTCGCTGGAAAAAAGAAAAACGATGGAGGTGCATTCCCCGTGCCAATCCCGGACAATATGACCCCCTGTGGTCATATGTCCTCCCACCGACCCCGTATTGGCACGCCCACCGGAAGCGCTATTCCTCTTTCCATCTCCAACTAAATGAGATCGGTCGATGGCTGTTTCTCTCTCGCTGGGACTAAGAGGAAAACTGCAAATACGCAAGTAATCTAGTGACATACTGGTACATTAGATACTAACTTATAGTTAGCTTACCTTTTATCGCCAAGATGTTCGTTAATCCGGTCGATGTGGCCGGATTCTACGCTTGGTGCGGGTGTGTTAAACCGGCGACGCTCCGATGGGACCCCCATCCGGACTGTGTCTCCCATATCCCGCATGTTCACTACACGGGCTACTTGAGGGATGTAGACCGTAATGAGATCGACTGCAATTTCTGTAAAACCATCAGAGGATCGGGGCGCCAAAGGTGGGCTGCCCTGTACCGTCAAAGATGGGGACTTGCAGATCCCTTCGCACCTGCTAACGAGGCGGCTAGCATGGTGCTACCTAGCTATAGCCATGGGGCGGAGGCTAGCAACATCCCTCCGATGCTTCCTAGCTACAGTCACGGGACGGCGGCTAGCATTAGCATCCCTCCGGAGCCAGAGGCTATCCCACCATCCGGGATAGTTAGAGAGGACTGGATCAATGAGATCCTATCTCTCCCTGGTGAATCCGTGGCATGTTATTCGGCGGGTGCGGAACCCGAGGATTCACTGCCTGAGGAAGTAGACGATCAGGGCGTGGAAGACGACCAGCCAAGTTCGTCTCAACCAAACAAAGATGGCGACGCCATGCAACGTGGGTCCGAAACATTCCTCGCCAGTTTCCGCGATCTGTTCGCGCGAGCGGTCAAGTCTGCCGACATCGTTACCGAGCCGGGCAATCCTCAAGATCCGGTGGTAGCCGATTTTCCACGAATGGCAGAGAGGGTCAGGGACTCCACTCTACCACCTTATCCTCACATCGAACGAGCGTTTAAGCGGGTGGAGGCGGATCCGCTACTTAAATCGTCCTCAAAGTTCAGTCAGAAGGGGGTTGACGTCTTAGCAGTCGAGGTTAGGAACCTCAACTACAAAGACTGGAAAATTCCGCAACCAGAGAGGGACGTTTTATCGTTCAACCCTAACACCAAGGTGGGGTCTCGCGATACTCCCAAACACCCTTTGCAGTGGGGCCAACAGGTGGATCGTTACGCATGTGAGCATGGCACGCCAGTACACGCGCAGCTGGACTCGTCTCAACGGCTGGGATGATAACGGCGTACATGCGCAAGCTCTGCAGCCTATCAAACATCGAGCAAAGCAAAGCCGCCATCGCTACAGCAGGTATCGACGGGGCCGAGTTCGGTGACGTAGTGGCCAGCGAAGCAGGTTGTGAGTACATCTTGGAAATGGAACGCATAGCTGACTCCCTGGGATCGCTGCTGTATTCCATCGCTCTAGAGTGCGGTTCTAGCGCAGCTGCCTCCACCCTTTCGCGCAGACATCTCTGGCTAGAGACAGCCGGGGTAAAAGAGGAATTCTGCAAGGAGTGGATGGCCCACTCCTGCGCAGGGAACCAGGGCCTGTTTGGAACGACCCCGGACATTATCAGCAAATACAAGGCCGCCCAGGCCGAGCGCGAAACATTGCACAAGGAGCTTCTCCCGATGATGAAGAACCCGCCTACCCCTAAGCCCGCGGTGGGCACAGGGCAGGGGGACAAGCCTGCGCGCAAGCAGAAATGGAGAGAGACTTATCCAAAAAGAGGTGGTAAAGTGGGGCGCGGGCGTGGACAGGGCTCACGTCCAAACTCCCAGTCTTCCACAGATCCAGCGGCCAAGGCGGCCAAGCCGGACAGCACAGACACTTCCAAGAAGGGAGCTGCCAAGTGACGTGTTTCGGCAGGATGTTACGACCCACACCAACAGACTGATTCCAGAGCCGTCTCCGGCGATATAGACGCTTGTTCAGGGGACACAGCGTGCGCAGGGCTAAACACTGCGCCTTTTATTTTGGTTTCTGATGCACAGTCTACTTGTTCTATTCCAAAGGTTGTGAATGTGAATACAAGTTTTTATGTTGGTGATGATGGTGATTGCGTTTTAAAAGGTTTGAAACGCAAGTCGGATTGTCTGTCTGAATCTTTAGGTAAAGATGATGATAACAATGTAATAACATCCCTGCTGGAAATATTGGATAATAATGACATGAGCGCAAATGAGCCCCTGGGAGGGGACTATGATGCGACAATGTTTAGTCTCTCTGATGGGTCAAATGGTAATTTGGAAAGGTTCAAAACGCCAATTCCCCCATCCGGGTCTCCTTTACAAGGACGAAGCCCCCCCATGGATGCAGGGCATGGCGGGCGGGGCTTCCCCAGACCCTTTACGCGCAACTTACGCGCGCTACCTGAACAGCAAGGTACAGGAGGCAACGAGACCTCAGTCACGCATGTTACACAGGTGGAAGGAATTGGTCCCGTCGGCTTCTGTTTTGGATCAGATAGCCCACGGACACCAAATCCTTTTCGAGAACGGTATTGTACCCCCGTACTTGGGAATAGTGCATACGGAACCGGGGTCGGTGGCCGAAGCACAAATCCTAGACAACGAACTCAAAGAGTTACTCTCGAAAGGGGCAATCACGGTGGTTCCTCCCCTAGAAAGAGAAGACGGGTTTTACAGCCATTACTTTCTGGTCCCGAAGAAGGATGGGGGCATGCGCCCAATCCTAGATTTGAAACCCTTCAACAAGTATGTAGAGAAGGTCAGTTTCAAAATGCTACGCACACCGGTTCTGCTGTCAATGGTGACACAGTCCGATTGGCTAACTTCGGTCGACCTAAAAGATGCTTTCTATCATTGTCCGATTGCGGAAAGACACAGAAAGTATCTTTGGTTCTGTTACCGGGGTCAGTGTTACCAGTACACATGCCTCCCGTTCGGATATCACCTCTCTCCTCTGACATTCACAAGGTGTGTGAAAGCAGCGCTCGGAGTGTTGATGCGCAAAGGTATGCGCTTGGCATGGTTCCTAGACGACCTGTTGGTGTTGGCCCGGTCGCCGGAACAAGCAATACTCCATACTCAGGAGTTGATGGAATTCATGGAGTACATGGGTTTCACTATCAACATAAAGAAGAGCGCGCCATGGCCTTCGTGCCAGGCAACGTATCTGGGTCTGAGTTTGGATACGGTATCCATGCGCGCAACCCTTACGCAAGAGAGATGGCATTCCACCAGGACCACGTTAGCACATTTCGTCCCGGGGACATATGTCACTTATCGGATGATCAGGAGGCTGCTGGGCCTTCTGGCATCGGCTCACCAAGTTGTTCCTTTAGGTCTGTTGTTCATGAGGAGACTGCAATTGTGGTTCGCAGTTCACTTCTTGAAATACGGCAACGAACGCCGGTACAACAACCATCTTATCCTGGTCCCGCGCGTGGTAGCGCAGGACCTAGACCACTGGAACAGAGCCTGCGTGGACATGTCTGGGGTCCCTATGGGCCCCAGGGGACCCGAGGTAACGATTTATACGGATGCGTCCCTCTCGGGTTGGGGGGCCATCCTTGGCTACAAAATAGCGCGAGGAGTGTGGCCGTCTGGGGAGAAGGTCCACATCAACGCGCGCGAGACAGAGACGATTTGGCTGGCTATCCAGCATTTCGCCCAGGATCTCGTAGGCCGTCACATACTGATAATGACAGACAGCATGACGGCCAAGGCCTACATCAACCGCCAAGGCGGTATGAAGTCCAAGCGTTGCAGAGAGTTGGCCATGCAAATTTGGATTTGGGTCAACAGCAACGCGCTATCAATCAGGGCGCTTCATGTTCCTGGGAAGGACAACGAAGCAGCGGACATCCTCTCGAGAGGCGGCCCGCATGCGGACAATTGGAGCCTCAACCCAGCCATAGTGGCTATGATCTGGGAGAGGTTCGGGGTAGCTCAAGTGGATCTGTTCGCATCGAAACTCAATTACAAGTGCCCTCGTTGGTACTCGATGCTCCCGTCTGACCTAGCGCCGTTGGGGGTCAACGCGCTTGGACTAGATCCATGGCCCGAGGAGATGCTTTACGCATTCCCCCCGCGCAGGTGCCTCCTAGACCTGGTGGTCAAGTTCGAGCGCACAGGGGGTCGGTTAGTTCTCGTGGCCCCGTACGAACCGAGCACCCCGTGGTTTCCGCGAATTGTGCCCTGGATAGTAGGCGAGCGGTTCGACGTCCCGGAGTGGGCGGACGCGCTCACGCAAGCAGGAGGGCTGCTACGGGAGGGCCCCTGGATAGGAGGCTCCCGATTGGCGGCGTGGATGCTTACAAAGCCAGGCTCTTAGCTATGGGACTTAGTGCGCAAGTGATTCGTGTCATCTTAGCGGCGCGTAAAGACTCCACGTATTCCAGGTACCAGGGGTACTGGAATCGATTTGACCAATTTTGCGCTGAACGCGACATGGACCCTTTGTCAGTAGGGATTGGCCCTATACTGACTTTTTTGGAGGTCTGTAGGAGTGATAGACTATGGTCTTTCTCCTCGGTCAAAGTCTGTGTATCGGCTCTCACGTTCTTCCGGGGGGAAGATCGAGGGTAGCACGGTTTTCACGCACCCGCTCATGACGCAGTACCTGTTGGGTGCTAAGAAGCTCTCAGCTAAGGAGCTTACGAGAGCTGAAACTTGGGATGCTTCCCTTGTTCTGCGCGCACTAGAGAAAGATCCCTTTGAACCCATGTCTACGGCAGACATGCGTTATGTCTCGGCTAAGCTGGCTGTGCTCTTGGCACTTACCACCGCAGCGAGGGGTTGCGAGCTCACTGCACTCACCATCAGGGGGATGGTGTTTTCTGGTGATCTGATGGTCACGCTCTTTACAGACCCCAGCTTCGTGCCCAAAACTGTGTCTGTCCTGACGAGTAGGGCCCCGGTGGTGATACACGCGTTTCACTCGTCACCGGTGACTAGGGATGAGAAACGCTTGCACCTCTCGTGTCCTGTACGGGCTTTACGCATTTACATGCGGCGCACAGCAGATATTCATAGGTCTGACAGGCGGCTGTTGACCTACAGAGTGAGCAAACCAGGTTATGCCCTTTCCACCCAGAGGCTAGCACACTGACTGGTGGATGGTATTACGGAGGCGTATACCAAAGCGGGTAAAACAGCTCCTAAGCTGAAGGCGCATTCTACCCGAGGGACTGCTACGTCGATAGCTGTGTTGTCAGGTATCGACTGGGAGGTCAACCGCCAGGCGGCGGTTTGGAGTGGTGAGACCACTTTCTTACGGCACTATTACCGGCACGTTAAGGTGCGGTCGGTTGCCGACGCTGTTCTGGAGCAGGCCTCTTAGGATGCTCTCATCAGAACGCGTACCCCTTCCCACCAGGGATTTGAAGGGTTCATTGGACGGCTAGGGAACGGAGGCACGAATCCTGTCGTTGTTCAATGCAATAACCCTCTCAGCCATTTTGGAGTACGTGAAATGTAACTTTGGGTTCGCGAAGCGAACCCTAGTTATATGAACAACGACAAAATGGCTGAGAATAGAGCCGTTCTCCTCCTACCCGGGCCACAGGTGTGGTGCTCATTTAGTTGGAGATGGTTTGACTTACAAAGAGGAATAGCGCTTCCGGTGGGCGTGCCAATACGGGGTCGGTGGGAGGACATATGACCACAGGGGGTCATATTGTCCGGGATTGGCACGGGGAATGCACCTCCATCGTTTTTCTTTTTTCCAGCGAGCTATTGTGGATGATGTCACAATGCAATAACCCTCTCAGCCATTTTGTCGTTCATATAACTAGGGTTCGCTTCGCGAACCCAGAGTTATCTCCACAGAGAAAAAACCAAACCTCAGTTAAGGCTGAGCATTCCCCCGGAATAACATCCAACGCCAGTATTTGTAGACATTAGCTCCTTGGTGAGGGTAATAACTAGAAAGTTCATTTCCTAGAGAAAATGTGTGGGCTACCTGAAAGCATTGACAGGGTGGTTACAGTGACTTATACTGGTGTTATGAATCAAATTATGGCATTAACAATCCTCTCCTCTTTGGGAGATTTGAAACATATTCATTTCTACAGGGAATATTTCACAAACAAGCAGAATCTCTCATACATATACAAGAGTCCCCCACCAAAATGTAATCAACTGGTGGGTTGCATGGCGGTCTATTCCATTGCCTATCAACACTGGGATTGCTGGTTCGAATCCCCGTGTTACCTCCGGCTTGGTCGGGCATCCCTACAGACGCAATTGGCTGTGTCTGCGGGTGGGAAGCCGGATATGGGTATATTTGTCCTGGTCACTGCACTAGTGCCTCCTCTGGTCAGTTGGGCGCCTATTCAGGGGGAGGGGGAGCTGGGGGGAAAAACGTGATCCTCCCACGTGCTACGCTCCCCCTGGTGAAACTCCTCACTGTCAGGTGAAAAGAAGCAGCTGGCAACTCCAAATGTATCGGAGGAGGCATGTGATAGTCTGCAGCCCTCCCTGGATCGGCAGAGGGGGTGGAGCAGTGAATGGGACAGTTCGGAAGAGTGGGTAATTGGCCGGGTACAACTGGGGAGAAAAAGGGGGAAAATAAAAACAGAATTACTTCCGATTTGGCGAATGGCGGAGTAGGCAGCAGGGAAAGCTCTGTCACCATTCGACATTTATTTGATATCTGCTGTATTATTTACCCATATAAACACTGGAGAACCCACTTCTAAGACTGGCTTTTGACTTGACGTCCTTCATATCAAGTTCAACATGGGCAAAACAACCACAGCCAAAGGAAGAAAAAAAGGCAGAACGTCAGGGGAATGGTAGTCAACATGGTAGGTTAGCTTCTGAGCTAACTACCAACCAATTCTAGGTATGACGATGGCAGCAACACAGTGGTAACTTTGGCTGATATACAGAAACTACTCTCCGGCATGGAGGAGCGAATTATCACAAACATGGCAGCACAAATTTCATCCATCCATGCTAATACTGCCAGACACGAACAGACAATTCAGGCCATTGAAATGTCAATGAATGACTTCCAGGGTAGACTAATTGCACTAGAATCTACAACTGGTCATCTTGTGAAGGAGAATGAACAACTGAAACTGAAGATAGACATTTTCCGAGATTGAGCTGGTTGGACTGTCCGGTGAGTGAATAAAATTGCTGGCTAACTAAGTTGACCAACACTTGAAAACTGAAGAACATATCCCATATGCTGTTAGTCTACGTGTGTGTTTATGGGGGGGGGGTCTGCGTTGTGAGCAGTTTATCATGGGGTGCGTTTGCATAATGCTGTTCAGTTGTTCAATGATTGCTAACTCTACTTCTCTAATGCTAAGCCATTAGCCCTAATGCTATCAATACTAGTCGAATACATAATAGCCTTTTATTTGGTTTAATGCTCAGTTGATGAACTCGGTCTGACTAGTAAAGTCATGTTATGTGTGTGCCTTGACTGTTTTGCACAGCCATGGAGCACAAGGTTTTTTATTTATTTTTTGTATTTTTCTAACACCTCATTATGTCATTGACGTGAATCTGACCAGGTAGAACAGAAACGTCTTCTTTTCTTTTTTTTTGGATTGGGCAGACCGAAGGCTGCAGTGGTGTATTGCTGCCGTCTATTGTTTATTGCACGTATTCGGAGGTTGCGTCAAACACTGTAGAATAGCTTCTTTGCCAATGTCCACAACTTTATTGCTCAGAACTTTTTATTTTTTTTTAATAGAAAACTAGCGGACTAACTGAAAGTTTTAGGGCTCTTACTTTGACTTAGACAGAACCAACAATTCCCGCTTACAGGTTTAAATGTCTAATTTTTTTTTCTTTATCTTGTTGAGATACAGAACTTTTGATAGAGACGATGGTTGGAAGTTCGTTTTCACTATATCATTGCTTAGATACATAAGTAGCGGGATACCAAGTTTAAATTTATTTTTCTTTGTTCTTCTCAATTTTCCATAAAGACAGAGCTTGAAGTGCATGATTTAAGCACAAAGTGAATAGCAGTAAAAGGGAAAAGGTCGACAGGTTTACAGGTACATGGGATTTGAGTACACCCCCCCCCCGTTTTTTTTTCTTCTCCCCCCTTCTCTTTGCTTTCTTATTACCTTCTTTTCCCCATTCGTGTGCTCTTTCAAACAGGACATCACCTTTGGGCTACCAAATGTGGTTTGCTTCTCCCATTTTTTTCTTTTCTTAGACTGTCATGGTAGGTCAATCCAGTAAGGCGACTGATAACCTTACTAAGTTCATATCCTGGAATGTAAAAGGGGTCAATAACCCAGTGAAAAGTCAAAGAGTTATGTCTCATTTGCAGCAATTGAAGGTAGACTTAGCATTTTTACAAGAAACTCATCTTTGTAATGCTAATATTTCTGGTCTTAATCGAAATTGGGTTGGTCAAGTATACCATTCAAAATGTAATGCAAAAGCCAGAGGGGCAGCCATATTAATAAACAAAAACATTTCTTTTCGTTCCAGAGAGGTAATTAGTGATCAAAATGGGCGATATATTATTGTTGTTGGACAACTCTTTGCCAGTCCTGTTATTTTAGTGAATTTACACTCACCGGCCACTTTATTAGGCACACCTGTCCAACTGCTCTTTAACGCAAATTTCTAATCAGCCAATCACATGGCAGCAACTCAATGCATTTAGGCATGTAGACATGGTCAAGACGATCTGCTGCAGTTCAAACCGAGCATCAGAATGGGGAAGAAAGGTGATTTAAGTGACTTTGAACGTGGCATGGTTGTTGGTGCCAGACGGGCTGGTCTGAGTATTTCCGAAACTGCTGATCTACTGGGATTTTCATGTACAACCATCTCTAGGGTTTACAGAGAATGGTCCGAAAAAGAGAAAATATCCAGTGAGCGGCAGTTCTGTGGGTGAAAATGCCTTGTTAATGCCAGAGGTCAGAGGAGAATGGCCAGACTGGTTTGAGCTGATAGAAAGGCAACAGTAACTCAAATAACCACTCATTACAACCGAGGTATGCAGAAGAGCATCTCTGAACGCACAACACCTCGAACCTTGAGACAGATGGGCTACAGCAGCAGAAGACCACACCGGGTGCCACTCCTGTCAGCTAAGAACAGGAGACTGAGGCTACAATTTGCACAGGCTCACCAAAATTGGACAATAGAAGATTGAAAAAACGTTGCCTGGTCTGATGAGTCTCGATTTCTGCTGCGACATTCGGATGGTAGGGTCAGAATTTGGCGTCAACAACATGAAAGCATGGATCCATCCTGCCTTGTATCAATGGTTCAGGCTGGTGGTGGTGGTGTAATGGTGTGGGGGATATTTTCTTGGCACACTTTGGGCCCCTTAGTACCAATTGAGCATCGTGTCAATGCCACAGCCTACCTGAGTATTGTTGCTGACCACATCCATCCCTTTACGACCACAGTGTTCCCATCTTCTGATGGCTACTTCCAGCAGGATAACGCGCCATGTCATAAAGCTCGAATCATCTCAGACTGGATTCTTGAACATGACAATGAGTTCACTGTACTCAAATAGCCTCCACAGTCACCAGATCTCAATCCAATAGAGCACCTTTGGGATGTGGTGGACCGGGAGATTCGCATCATGAATGTGCAGCCGACAAATCTGCAGCAAGTGCGTGATGCTATCATGTCAATATGGACCAAACTCTCTGAGGAATGTTTCCAGTACCTTGTTGAATCTATGCCACGAAGGATTAAGGCAGTTCTGAAGGCAAAAGGGGGTCCAACCCGGTACTAGCAAGGTGTACCTAATAAAGTGGCCAGTGAGTGTATATGCCCCTAACTGCGATGACAGTAATTGTCTTGAGAATTTTTTTTTTTGACAATACCTATGCTTGACAGTGGATTTCTCATAGTGGGAGGTGATTTCAATCTTGTACTAGATGTAACCTTAGATAGGTCATCAAACACTCGCCAGAATCTCTCTAGGTCAGCTGGAGTTGTGAGTGACTTCATGAATCAATGTGGTCTTTCAGATATTTGGAGGTTTAAATTTCCCCACACCAGAGCTTATTCCTTTTTTTCTAACATGCACCATACCAACACCCGCATAGACTGTTTCCTACTTGATAACAGACTGCTGCCCAAGGTTAAAACTTGCTCATATAATAGTATTATTATATCTGATCATAGTGCCATCATATTTGATTTGGATCTTTCAAATCATCCTCCCCCAAATAGAATCTGGAGACTTAACCCTCTTCTATTATCAGACAACAAATTTGTGGACTTCCTTTCAGCCCAAATACAATTTTTCCTAGAGACAAACACTTCTCCAGAGATCTCACAAGCCACACTATGGGAGACTCTTAAAGTGTACCTCCGAGAGCAAATCATAGTTTATTATTCTACAATTAAAAAAGAAAAAAACTCAAAATTAAATGAGATTTCTCAACAAATCCTGAATATTGACTCAAAATATGCTTAATCCCCGACCCCAGATCTACATAAGGAACGTTTGAAACGGCAAACTGAATTTAATCTTTTATCCACTGATGAGGCAACACGTCTCATTTTGAAATCCACACACAACGTCTATGAATTTGGAGATAAAACGAGCAGATTATTGGCTTTGCAAGCCCATCAAGCAGCTGCTACCTGCTCAATCACAAAGATTAAGTCACATACAGGAGAGATGCTGACAGATTATGATGACATAACTTTTTTTGCAATTTTACTCTAGCCTCTATGCATCAGAATGTAGTGATGACCTTGCTCCCCTACATGCCTTCTTTGAAAACTTGACTATTCCCACTGTATCAGAAGAACAAAATACCAATATGACTGCGGATGTTTCGATCTCTGAAATAATTACGGCCATTAAATCTATGCAAAATAACAAGTCGCCCAGTCCTGATGGGTTTACGGCTGAATTTTATATTAACGTTTTCCCTCCAATTTGCACCAATTCTTCAAGCTAAGTTTATAGAGGCACTCTCCTCAGGCATTCTTCCTATGACGTTGAGACAGTCTTCTATATCTCTGCTGGCAAAGAAAGATAAAGATCCATCATTATGTACATCATAGTCCTATATCTTTGCTAAATGTAGATTTTAAGGTAATGTCCAAGGTCTTAGCTAAGCGCCTAGAGAGTGTGATTCCAAATATGGCTGGCACTCTTACTCAAATCTAAGAGAACTATTCAATGTTGTCCACTCGGACAGGTCAAAATGCCCAGAGGTCGTATTTTCGCTTGATGCTGAGAAGGCCTTTGACCGGGTCGAGTGGAAATATCTATTTTTTACCCTCCAAAATGCTGGCTTTAAAGACGAATACATTGCCTGGATCAAATTGCTTTATTCCTCTCCCCTTGCAGCTGTAATCTTTAATAACACTCAGTCTAATTACTTTCCCCTTGGAAGGGGGACAAGACACGGGTGCCCACTCTCTCCCCTATTGTTTGCATTAGCAATTGAGCCCCTAGCAATAGTACTGCGACACTGTAAGGACTTTGAAGGCATACACCGAGGTGGGCTAGAGTTTAAAGTTTCTCTCTATGCTGACAATCTGCTTTTGTATGTCTCTAATCCAGCTTTGCCACTCCCCTGCATTCTAGACATCCTGAATCAATTTGGAAAATCTCAGGGTATAAGATAAATTTGCAAAAAAGTGAACTCTTCCCTTTAAATGCTGTAGCAGATGCACTTCCTCCTAGGCTTTTCCCCTTTAAAAGGGTCCAACATGATTTTTAACACTTGGGAATTGAGGTCACTCACTCCTTTCCAGCTACTTTTACAAAAAAAACTTCACTGCTATTTTTAATATGTGTAAACAGGATATGAATCGTTGGTCCTCTTTACCATTATCATTAATAGGGCACATTAACCTAATTAAAATTTGTATATCTCTTCCAAAACATACCCATCCTAATTAAAAATATTTTTTAAAAACCCTTGATAAGGGTCCGTGGTGGTGTAGCGGTCTAAGCATCGGCTTTGTGTCGATGCAGTTACCCACTGGGGACTGGGGTTCGTGCCCCGGTCTCGTCAGATTCGACTATGGCCGGACTCGATGAAGCAGCAATCATTGGCAACACTGTCTTCGGGAGGGGGGCGGAGTCGGCTTGTGTTCGTCACGTGAATGCGTCTCTGTGTGTGTCGGAAAAAACAGTGGTTCGGCCTGGAGTCGCCTTGTCACGAAAGTGGGGAGGCGGTCTCCTTTGAGACTGCCGACCGGAGAGATGCAGTTGGCAAACACATGCAGTATGAGGTTGGGTGTTTGAATTAAAATAGGGATCGATTGGCCATTAAATTGGGAGAAAAAAGGGAAAAATCAGAAATAAATGTATTAAAAAAAAAACCCTTGATACAAGTATCATCTCGTTCATATGGGGGAATAAGTCTAGCTGAATGAGCAAAACCCATCTCCAAAGACCAAAGTGCTCAGGAGGCCTGGCTTTGCCTAATTTCCTTTTTTATTATTGGGCATGCAATATTCAGAAAATAATTCACTGGTTTGAAGAAAAACCAACTGCAGGAAAGGCAGACTGGGAACGATTAGAGTTCTCATCATGCCAACACCATTTGGGCTCAGTGGTTGGTGCAGCCTTGCCCCTTCTTAGCGCTAACCTGAGTTCAAATATAATGGTCAATCACTCAATAAGAATATGGGCTCAGTTTAGAAGGCATTTTGGGCTGCAAGGAACTTCTATCCTCTGCCCTATTAAGTCAAATCACATGTTCATTCCCTCCTGTACAGACCCTGCATTTACTTTATGGTTTAACAATGGGATTAGAGCAATTCATAATCAATACATAGAAGACATATTTGCGTCTTTTCCTCAATTATCCAAAGTCTATGACTTACCTGTGAACCACTTCTTTCATTATTTACAGATCAGGAGTTTTGTACTAAACCCAGCCACTGAGGATGCACAAGCCAGTGCATCCTTAGTGCCGGTCCCAAGCCCGGACAAATGGGGAGGGTTGCGTCAGGAAGGGCATCCGGCGTAAAATCTTTGCCAAATCAAATATGCGGATCATAAATAAGACTTACATACCGGATCGGTCGAGGCCCGGGTTACCAACGACCGCCACCGGTACTGTTAACCAACAGGGTGTCGGTGGAAACTATGCTACTGTTGGGCGAAGGAGAAGGAGAGGAGGAAAGCATGTTCAGAGGCAGCTAGAGAGGAGGAAGGGTAGGCATGTGGAGGTGAGAGTTGGAACTTTGAATGTTGGCACTATGACTGGTAAAGGGAGAGAGCTGGCTGACATGATGGAAAGAAGAAAGGTAGGCATACTGTGTGTGCAAGAGACCAGGTGGAAGGGGAGTAAGGCCAGGAGTATCGGAGGTGGGTTCAAACTCTTCTACCATGGTGTGAATGGGAGGAGAAATGGGGTAGGGGTAATTCTGAAGGAAGAGTATGTCAAGAGCGTGCTGGAGGTGAAGAGAGTGTCAGACAGAGTGATGAGTATGAAGCTGGAAATTGAAGGTTTATTGCTGAATGTTATCAGCGCATATGCCCCGCAAGTTGGGTGTGAGATGGATGAAAAAGAAGAATTCTGGAATGAGTTGGACGACATGGTGGAGAGGGTACCCAAGGAGGAGAGAGTGGTGATTGGAGCGGACTTCAATGGACATGTTGGTGAAGGGAACAGAGGTGATGGGAAAGTATGGAGTCAAGAAGAGAAATGTGGAAGGACAGATGGTGGTCGATTTTGCGAAAAGGATGGAAATGGCTGTGGTGAATACATATTTCAAGAAGAGGGAGGAACACAGGGTGACGTACAAGAGTAGAGGAAAGTGCACACAGGTGGACTATATCTTATGTAGAAGGCGCCATCTAAAAGGGATTGGAGACTGCAAGGTGGTGACAGGGGAGAGCGTAGCCAGGCAGCATCGGATGGTGGTCTGTAGGATGACTTTGGAGACCAAGAAGAGGAAGCGAGTGAAGACACAGCCGAAGATCAAATGGTGGAAGTTGAAGAAGGAAGACTGTTGTGTGGAGTTCAGGCAGGAGTTAAGACAGGCACTGGGTGGTAGTGAAGAGTTGCCAGATGGCTGGAAAACCACTGCAGAAATAGTGAGGGAGACAGCTAGGAAGGTACTTGGTGTGTCATCAGGACAGAGGAAGGAAGACAAGGAGACTTGGTGGTGGAATGAGGAAGTACAGCAAATTATACAGAGGAAAAGGTTGGCAAAGAAGAAGTGGGATAGTCAGAGAGATGAAGAAAGTAGACAGGAGTACAAGGAGATGCAGCGTAAAGCAAAGAGAGAGGTGGCAAAGGCAAAGGAAAAGGCGTATGGTGAGTTGTATGACAGATTAGACACTAAGGAAGGAGAAAAGGACTTGTACCGATTGGCTAGACAGAGGGACCAAGCTGCAAAGGATGTGCAGCAAGTTAGGGCGATCAAGGATAGAGATGGAAATGTGCTGACAAGCGAGGAGAGTGTGCTAAGAAGGTGGAAGGAATACTTTGAGGGGCTGATGAATGAAGAAAATGAGAGAGAGAGAAGGTTGGATGATGTAGGGATAGTGAATCAGGAAGTTCAGCGGATTAGCAAGGAGGAAGTGAGGGCAGCTATGAAGAGGATGAAGAATGGAAAGGCAGTTGGTCCTGATGACATACCTGTGGAGGCATGGAGATGTTTAGGAGAGATGGCAGTGGAGTTTCTAACTAGATTGTTTAACACAATCCTGGAAAGTGAGAGGATGCCTGAGGAGTGGAGAAGAAGCATACTGGTACCGATTTTCAAGAACAAGGGCGATGGGCAGAACTGTAACAACTACAGAGGTATAAAGTTGATCAGCCACAGCATGAAGATTTGGGAAAGAGTAATAGAAGCTAGGTTAAGAGGAGAGGTGACGATCAGCGAGCAGCAGTATGGTTTCATGCCACGAAAGAGCACCACAGATGCGATGTTTGCTTTGAGAATGTTGATTGTGAAGTATAGAGAAGGCCAGAAAGAGTTGCATTGTGTCTTTGTAGATTTAGAGAAAGCTTATGACAGAGTGCCGAGAGAGGAGGTGTGGTATTGTATGAGGAAGTCAGGAGTTGCAGAGAAGTATGTAGGAGTGGTGCAGGATACGCATGAGGGAAGTGTGACAATGGTGAGGTGTGCGGTTGGAATGACAGATGGGTTCAAGGTGGAAGTGGGATTACATCAAGGATCGGCTCTTAGCCCTTTCTTGTTTGCAATGGTGATGGACAGGTTGATGGACAAGATCAGGCAGGAGTCTCCATGGACGATGATGTTCGCGGATGACATTGTGATCTGTAGCGAGAGTAGGGTGCAGGTTGAGGAGAGCCTGGAGAGGTGGAGGTATGCACTGGAGAGAAGAGGAATGAAAGTCAGTAGGAGCAAGACGGAATACCTATGCGTGAATGAGAGAGAGGACAGTGGAATGGTCAGGATGCAAGGAGTGGAGGTGACAAAGACATCTGAGTTTAAATACTTGGGGTCAACTGTCCAAAGTAACGGGGAGTGCAGTAGAGAGGTGAAAAAGAGAGTGCAAGCAGGTTGGAGTGGGTGGAGAAGTGTGTCAGGAGTGATTTGCGACAGAAGGGTACCAGCAAGAGTTAAAGGGAAAGTTCACAAGATGGTTGTGAGACCAGCTATGTTATATGGTTTGGAGACAGTAGCACTGACGAAAAGACAGGAGGCGGAGCTGGAGGTGGCAGAGTTGAAGATGCTAAGATTTTCACTGGGAGTAACGAAGAAGGACAGGATTAGGAACGATTATATTAGAGGGACCGCTCAGGTTGGACGGTTTGGAGACAAAGCAAGAGAGGCAAGATTGAGATGGCTTGGACATGTGTGGAGGAGAGATGCTGAGTATATTGGGAGAAGGATGCTGAATATGGAGCTGCCAGGGGAGAGGAGAAGAGGAAGGCCAAAGAGGAGGTTTATGGATGTGGTGAGGGAAGACATGCAGGTGGCTGGTGTGACAGAGGAAGACGCAGAAGACAGGAAGAAATGGAAACGGATGATCTGCTGTGGCGACCCCTAACGGGAGCAGCCGAAAGTAGTAGTAGTAGTAGTTTTGTACAAAAGACATATAACTAATTTCCAGACAGACCCATAAAATCACATGTCGACCATATCCTGGACTTGAATCCAGACCATAGAGGATTGACATTCGAGATTTACGAGTTCATTAACATGGAAAATTTAAAATTGGCCTGGAACTCTGATCTTGGAATAGCTTTAAGAGATGACAAATGGGATTCTATTTTAGATTTGATACACACATCGTCTACGTCTGCTAAATATGGCTTAAAACAATTAAAAGTTGTACACAGAGTACATTTTACTAATGCTTGATTGGCAAAGATTTATCCAAACACTGAGCCTTTATGCCCTCGATGTGGAGGCCAGCCGGCAGATTTAATGCACATGTTTTGGCTATGTCCAAATCTCTCCACCTTTTGGATAAGAATTTTCAAAGCCTTTAGTGAGATGTTTGAAATCTAATTTGGCCCTGACCCAATCTGGGCTCTCTTTGGCTTAACATCACAGCAATCGCATGCTCTCTTACCAAATAAAGCCCATGTGATCATAGCTTTCACCACATTGCTAGCGAGACATTTGATCCTCTTAAAATGGAATCACACACTCCTCCATCCTTTTCTCATTGGGTCAAAGATGTTATGCATTTCTTAAATTTAGAAAAAATTAAATACACACTAAAAGGGTCACCTGGAACCTTTGCTAAGATATGGAAGCCTTTTCCGGGTTTCTATGACTCGCTACAGGAACCCCGAACCCCTTGAGAAGCCATACATGTCCTATTACAGTAATGAGTATTCCCCCCCTGCCGTTTTTGTTGTTTTTTTGTTGTTGTTTGTTTTGTTTTTTATGTTTGTTTTTGGTTTTTGTTTTCCTTTCCCTCTTCATCTTGTCTTCCTTTTGTTTGAATAATTAATACAATTATTTGATTATCTTATGTTTTCCCTTCTTTACCTAAATGTATTCTGTAACCTGTGATCCTATGAGTGGGTGGGTTGGTAGTAATGGGAATAGGGTTTTCAATTTGTTAATACATGTGATGAATAATACTTTGTATCTGGGGATGAGTAGCTAATTTGACGTTATACATGTTCTGTAATTCTTGTGGGATACAAAATTTGAAAATCAATCAAATGTATTTACAAAAACAAAACAAAAACCAAAACAGTTTTTTTTTTTGATAGTTTTTCTCTGAGTATTGACAATTCTATAGTTCCTCCATCACCTCAGGTTAAGAGTCTGGGTGTCATCTTGGACAGCACATAATCTTTTGAAGCTCACATCAACGTTACTTGGTCTGCATACTTCCACCTACGCAATATTAATTGTCTTCAGCCATCACTTACACCTAACAGTACAGCCATACTCATTCACACCCTGGTTATATCCCGTATTGACTACTGCAATTTTATCCTCTTTGGTCTTCCCCTCAAGTGTCTTCATAAACTTCACTTGGTCCAAAATTCAGCTGCCCGTATCATTACCAGAATTCCTTCCATAGATCATATCACTCCTGTTCTTCAGCAACTCCACTGGCTCCCTGTTAAATACCATATTGACTTCACGATCCTGCTCCTCACCTTTAAGGCCCTTAATAACCTAGCTCCTTCATATCTTTCTGAACTCTTTCATATCCACACGCCGTCCTGCACGCTCAGATCCTCTTCTGCTCTCCAACACCATTAGCCCACTTGACAACCATGCGGACTAGTGCCTTTAGTCATTCTGCCCCCCCCCCACCCCGAGACAATTGACTCTCTTTCAACCTTCAAATCCCATCTTAAAATGTATCTTTTCAAACTGGCATATTCAGTCTGACACACGCTTCATTAAGTTTTGTGCAGATGATGATTTAATACTTATGTGTTGTATTAACTTTTTATTGTCTACCCTGCTTGTTTTGATTTTATGCTGTCTGATACACTGCTGCTTGTTTTTCCCTATGTTCTGTAAGGTGTCCTTGAGTGCTCTGAAAGGCACCCACAAATAAAATGTATTATTATTATTATTATTAAAGCAAAAAAAAAATCAACTGTTCCTGTGCCCACCAATCTCACAAAATCTTGCAAGAATCTATACAATCTATTTTTGAGATGTCTTACTGACAGATAGGGCAAAAGGGGTAGAAACATAACCTTCTTGGCAGATGTAAATTTTAGAAGAAAAAAAGAAATGACAAAAAGCATTCAAATCTTTTACTAAATGAGGCCAGCTGACAAGGGGGTTGTAGTCAGTGGCAAAGAAAGAATGAAAAAAAAAAGTTCAAAACAGCAAAACTCACAGGGAGACAACATCAAACAAAAGGGAGCACTTGATGTGAGTTCAGGGGAGTCTGAGTCGTATCAAGCTGCCCTACAAGGACAGCCATGCTCTCAACAAGCCTCTCGCCGCCTGCTTTGGCTTGCTCTTGAAGAGCTCCTGGTCTGCTGAAAAATTCATAAATGGGAATTGATGAAACATTGATAACTGTGTTCAAAATTTCCATCCTCCACAAGAAAATAACTTGTTTTTAAGATGATAAAACTTCTCAGAGTTCTTGTCGAGTGGGTGACACGGAAGGATTTACATCTTAACGAGACACTGATGCTAGAAACTCTAAGTGGGTTACTCGTAACAACCTGATAATGTGAACTCAACCTTATTGCCACCCTTGAGAGATATCTGGGTTCAGTTGGCTCAGCATTGAAAATGCGTTTTTGTTTTTTTTGGATCATGTTAGATGTTCTGACTTTTTTCTTTTCTATTTTATAATTTTGTGTCTGTGTCCTAGTGTTTTTATGTATCCCACTTTCTTGTATGTCAAAACAAGGGATAAAGGAGAGGGTGTTGTCCATTGTCATTTATTGAATCTCTGCGTTTTTCTCTGTGCAAAAGTGAAACCTTCAGGCACTGCACCAGTGATTTTGGGCTGTACAAGTAACTTGAATTAGCTTAAAAGTGATGTTATTTTCTATCATTACATTAAGTACAAGCTGATTTCCCTGTGTAGAGATAAGCCTGTGCCAGTTTATCTGTGGGAGATTAAGGGCAATGTGCAGACCTGTAGTAACTACAGAGGTATAAAGTTGATCAGCCACAGCATGAAGATATGGGAAAGAGTAATAGAAGCTAGGTTAAGAGGAGAGGTGATGATTAGCGAGCAGAAGTATGGTTTCCTGCCAAGAAAGAGCACGATGGATGCAATGTTTGCTTTGAGAATGTTGATGGAGAAGTATAGAGAAGGTCAGAAAGAGTTACATTGTGTCTTTGTGGGTTTAGAGAAAGCATATGACAGGGTCCCGAGAGAGGAGGTGTGGTATTGTATGAGGAAGTCAGGAATGGCAGAGAAGTAGGTATGAGTGGTGCAGGATATGTATGAGGGCAGTGTGACAGTGGTGAAGTGTGTGGTAGGAATGACGGATGGGTTCAAGGTGGAGGTGAGATTACATCAAGGATGGACTCTGAGCCCTTTCTTGTTTGCAATGGTGATGAACAGGTTGATGGACGAGATCAGGCAGGAGTCTCCGTGGACTATGATGTTCGTGGATGACATTGTGATCTGTAGCGAGAGTAGGGTGCAGGTTGAAGAGAGCCTGGAGAGGTGGAGGTATGCACTGGAGAGAAGAGGAATGAAAGTCAGTAGGAGCAAGATGGAACACATATGCATGAATGAGAGGGAGGACAGTGGAATGGTGAGGATGCAAGGAGTAGAGGTGACGAAGGTGGATGAGTTTAAATACTTGGGGTCAACTGTTCAAAGTAACGGGGAGTGCGGAAAAGAGGGGATGAAGAGAGTGCAGGCAGGGTGGAGTGGGTGGAGAAGAGTGTCAGGAGTGATTTGCGACAGAAGGGTACCAGCAAGAGTTAAAGGGAAGGTTTACAAGATGGTTGTGAGCCCAGCTATGTTATATGGTTTGGAGACAGTAGCACTGACAAAAAGACAGGAGGTGGAGCTGGAGGTGGCAGAGTTGAAGATGCTAAGATTTTCATTGGGAGTGACGAAGAAGGACAGGTTTAGGAAGGGTTATATTAGAGGGACAGCTCAGGTTGGACAGTTTGGAGACAAAGCAAGAGAGGCAAGATTGAGATGGTGTGGACATGTGTGGAGGAGAGTTACTGGGTATATTGGGAGAAGGATGCTGAATATGGAGCTGCCAGGGAAGAGGAAAAGAGGAAGGCCAAAGAGGAGGTTTATGGATGTGGTGAAAGAGGACATACAGGTGGTTGGTGTGACAGAGGAAGATGCAAAAGACAGGAAGAGATGGAAACACATGATCCGCCGTGGCGACCCCTAACGGGAGCGCCTGAAAGATGAAGAAGTTTATCTGTGGAAGGATCATCATTCAACTTAAGGCAAAAAAAAAAAATCTTCATATTTTATAGAAATCCTGGAAAATTTTAGATATTAGACAGAGTAATAAATCCTCCCCTTGGTCTCTACCATTTACCCGCATAATAGGGGGTATATTTTCGGCACATGCACATGTATGCATGACGTGCATAACATGTGCGTGAATGGACATCCAAATATGAAACATGTACACTTACATACTAGCGAACATTAAAAGTGTTAGGGAGGCTGAGATTGGTGGTGAACCGTGCGTGCGTGCATGCGAGAGAGAGAGAGAAAGAAATAAAGAGGGAGAGTTTGTGCACATTTGTGTACATGTTGCTAACAGCGCTCCAGGCTGAGATACTATCCATAATCTGGCTCCCTCACCACCCCCTCTGCAGCGCTAAACATCCCCTGCTGCCGTGGGCAGGTTTTAACACCACAGCTGGCACCTTTTGTTTCCACAGACACACACGCACACCAAACACATCCAAATCTACACATAAACACACTCACACACAGAACGGAGGCACACACTGGGGAAAATAGCTGGAGTTGAGATGTGAGCTAATTTAGTGGAGCGGTGAGAGCTTTGAGGTGCTGTATCAGTATCTGTCAGGCTGCTGGTAGGGCCCGCTGTTGGGAGTCTGGCCTGTTCTCAGGGGCCTTGAAACTGTACAGCTAGAGCCCCCACAGAGATCCAGGAGAGCTCCAGCAGGGAGCCAGCCTCCCCAACACAGCCCTGCACCTCTTAATTACCGCCTAAATTCTCTTATTCCTCTCTGCCTAACAAAAAGCCAATCACACCTTCCAGAATAAAGATGGTATGAGCTGCCTAGCTCGATCTGTCTGCCTAAAGCTGCTCATCTCAATTAGCCATGCTCTGCACACTATCACTAAATATGATGTTTGGATAAGGCTGGGATACTGGTGCTCGTTGATTTTGCCCCACTCATTTTAGTTATAAATCATCTCCCGAGATCTCTGCACCACCATGTGTTTAAATGTCAAATAAAACAACAAGATGGCAAATAACCTCATCACTATACAGCTACTTTTTATGCTAGGCTTCTTAATCATTCTCTCTCAGTCCCAATCTGACAGTCTGAGCCACGGTGTTTACCTCCACATGAGCCTAGCTTTATTTTTCTATCTTTTTTTACAGAGCAAAAAAAAAGCAAGTTTGGTAGGGTAAACAAGCAGTGAAATGTGAGTAGCATGTTAAGCAGGCCTTGTAAGATTGGATCTGGATGGGACATAAAGGGAAAAGACACAATGAGAGATAACACAACCTAAGGTCACTCAAAGTCAAACACGCCACTCTCCCAGAAATCATTTCTACATCGCAGCTCACCAGTTCTGCGGCAAACACCTACATTGATCACATGTGACAAAAAGAGTGACACATATGCTTGTGGGGGACACATGCACCACGCATACACAGCACAATCCAGCTGATGGCGAACTGATCAGTATTTCAATTGATCAAAATCACAGCTGTACAGCGGAACAAGCTATGGGATTTAAGACACTTTGCAAAGAGTGGAGGCACAACACAATGCCATAAAAGGTCCCCTCTCCCACTCTTGTCTGAGCAAACACAGCATCAATCCACAGAGAGGAGGGGCGGGAAGACCGATCAAACCACACAAGGGACTTAACATGCAAAATAGCTGATGCACACAGCAATATATGATTACCCACAACGTTTCTCACCAGAAGATTATTCACATGGCGCTCCATTTGGAGAAGGAAGCAACAAAATGTTAGTGAGTCACCGCGAGTGGAGTTGATTATTAAGTCAGAGACATTAATTATTAAAATAAATTGTGTGCCAGATGATTCCACTGTCTTTATGACAAACATTAGCTTCTTGGAAGCATGAAGGCATGAGCCAAGCACAACCTGAGCTTGATAAACATCTATTCTCTTTCTCCTTCAGTGTGTGTGTGTGTGTGTGTGTGTGAGCGCGCGCGCACACGTATGTGTTTGTGCACGTGCACGTGCACGAGTGTGTGTGTGTGTGTGTGTGTGTGTGTGTGAGAGAGAGAGAGAGAGAGAGAGAGAGAGAGAGAGAGAGAGAGAGAGAGAGAGAGAGAGAGAGAGAGAGAGAGAGAGAGAGAGAGAGAGAGAGAGAGAGAGAGAGAGAGAGAGAGAGAGAGAGAGAGAGAGAGAGAGAGAGAGAGAGAGAGAGAGAGAGAGAGATAACACATAATGGAGTAATGGGCTCCGTAGTTTTGAAAAGCCAAAGCCTCAGCATTAATAAATGGTTGGCATTAGGTTGCTAGGCGCTGGATGCATTTTCATCGTGTGAAGGATGTTTTAGGAGCAAACAACCTCAAGCTAAACTCATTTAGCAACAAGACAAAATGAGCCTTCACTGTTTTCATCAAAGCTCCTCACTTCTCAGTGTTCAGCCCGGCCTTAGAAACAACACAGCAAGGCACATGAAAAGCTAGGAGCTTGTGAGTCAAGGGGATGCCAACTTTGGTTTTGTACACTTCCTTTTCGTGTAACCCTCACTAAAACAAAAAAACAGCTTGCCTTGTGGTGCAGTGGTTGTTTCTGTCCTTTTTTTTTCTTCCTTAAAACAACTTCTTTTGATGTCCTTACTGAGAAATTTCTTGTTTGCACCAACAGCGCGGAGACATCAACACAATGAGGTGTGAGTATAAAGACAGGCAAGTGGGTAAGACACTGCACGTCCATGATGCAATAACATGCACAGAGCACTGATGATGTGCCTTACCAATATCTGCTGGCACTGAGCTGCCAATACAGCAACGTGTCAACTTTTTCTTTCATGCACAGACCAAAGGAGAGGA
Source organism: Lampris incognitus (assembly GCF_029633865.1). Taxonomy (NCBI): domain Eukaryota; kingdom Metazoa; phylum Chordata; class Actinopteri; order Lampriformes; family Lampridae; genus Lampris; species Lampris incognitus. The sequence continues at coordinate 45,403,448 of NC_079214.1, forward strand.
GTGTGTTATTTGTGATCTGTTTCAGCATTGTTAAATTGAACGATACACTGTCATTTCACATCCAGAATGGGCGTTCTCTAAAAAAAACAAAGAGGCAGACACACATTACCTAACTGAATCAACTAATACATATACATTGTAAATATAATCAAGTGGTGCAGCTTTCATGAGAGCTGTAGGTTATCTAGGAGTTTAAAGTTAGATAGATAGATAGATAGATAGATAGATAGATAGATAGATAGATAGATAGATAGATAGATAGATAGATAGATAGATAGATAGATAGATAGATAGATAGATAGATAGATAGATAGATAGGAAGGGTAGGACTGTGGAGGTGAGAGTCAGAACTTTGAATGTTGGTGCTATGACTGGTAAAGGGAGAGAGCTGGCTGATATGATAGAAAGAAGAAAAGTAGGCATACTGTGTGTGCAATAGACCAGGTGGAAGGGGAGTAAGGCCAGGAGTATCGGAGGTGGGTTCAAACTTTTCTACCATGGTACGAATGGGAGGAGAAATGAAGTAGGGGTAATTCTGAAGGAAGAGCATGTCAAGAGTGTGCTGGAGGTGAAGAGAGTGTCAGACAGAGTGATGAGTATGAAGCTGGAAATCGAAGGTGCATTGCTGAATGTTATCAGCGCATATGCCCCATAAGTTGGGTGTGAGATGGAAGAGAAAGAAGAATTCTGGAGTGAGTTGGATGACGTGGTGGAGAGGGTACTCAAGGAGGAGAGAGTGGTGACTGGAGTGGACTTCAATGGACATGTTGGTGAAGGGATCAGAGGTGATGAGGAGGTGATGGGTAGATATGGTGTCAAGGAGAGAAATGTGGAAGGACACATGGTGGTGGATTTTGCGAAAAGGACGTAAATGGCTGTGGTGAATACATATTTCAGGAAGAGGGAGGAACACAGGGTGGCCTACAAGAGTGGAGGAAAGTCCACACAGGTGGACAATATAAGGCATGATCTAAAAGGGATTGGAGACTGCAAGGTGGTGACAGGGGAGAATGTAGCTAAGCAGCATCAGATGGTGGTCTGTAGGATGACGTTGGAGACCAAGAAGAGGAAGAGAATGAAGGCAGAGCCGAAGATCAAATGGTGGAAGTTGAAGAAGAAAGAATGTTGTGTGGAGTTCAGGGAGGAGTTAAGACAGGCACTGGGTGGTAGTGAAGAGTTGCTGGATGTCTAGGCAAGCACTGCAGAAATAGTGAGGGAGACAGCTAGGAAGGTACATGGTGTGTCATCAGGAAAGAGGAAGGAAGACAAGGAGACTTGGTGGTGGAATGAGGAAGTACAGCAAATTATACAGAGGAAGAGCTTGGCAAAGAAGAAGTGGGATAGTCAGAGAGATGAAGAAAGTAGACAGGAGTACAAGTAGATGCAGCGTAAAGCGAAGAGAGAGGTGGCAAAGGCAAAGGCGTATGGTGAGTTGTATGAGAGGTTAGACACTAAGGAAGGAGAAAAGGACTTGTACCGATTGGCTAAACAGAGGGACCGAGCTGGGAAGGATGTGCAGCAAGTTAGGGCGATCAAGGATAGAGATGGAAATGTGCTGACAAGTGAGGAGAGTGTGCTGAGAAGATGGAAGGAGTACTTTGAGGGGCTGATGAATGAAGAAAATGAGAGCGAGAGAAGGTTGCATGATGTGGGGATAGTGAATCAGGAAGTGCAGTGGATTAGCAAGGAGGAAGTGAGGGCAGAATGAAGAGGATGAAGAGTGGAAAGGCAGTTGGTCCTGATGACATACCTGTGGAGGCATGGAGATATTTAGGAGCGATGGCAGCTGGTTTTTTAACTAGATTGTTTAACACAATCTTGGAAAGCGAGAGGACACCTGAGAAGTGGAGAAGAAGTATACTGGTACCGTGTTCAAGAACAAGGGCGATGTGCAGAATTGTAGTAACTACAGGGGTACAAAGTTGATCAGCCACAGCATGAAGACAGGGGAAAGAGTAATAGAAGCTAGGTTAAGAAGAGAGGTGATGGTTAGTGAGCAGCAGTATGGTTTCATGCCACGAAAGAGCACCACAGATGCAATGTTTGCTTTGAGAATGTTGATTGAGAAGTATAGAGAAGGCGAGAAGGAGTTATATTGTGTCTTTGTGGATTTAGAGAGAGCATATGACAGGGTGCCGAGAGAGGAGGTGTGACATTGTATGAGGAAGTCGGGAGTTGCAGAGAAGTACGTAGGAGTGGTGCAGGATATGTATGAGGGAAGTGTGACAATGGTGGTGTGCGCAGTTGGAATGACAGATGGGTTCAAGGTGGAGGTGGAATTACATCAAGAATCGGCTCTGAGCCCTTTCTTGTTTGCAATGGTGATGAACAGGTTGACGTACAAGATCAGGCAGGAGTCTCCATGGACGATGATGTTTGCAGATGACATTGTGATCTGTAGCGAGAGTAGGGTGCAGGTTGAGGAGAGCCTGGAGAGCTGGAGGTATGCACTGGAGAGAAGAGGAATGAAAGGCAGTAGGAGCAAGATGGAATACCTATGCATGAATGAGAGGGAGGACAGTGGAATGGTGAGGATGCAAGGAGTAGAGGTGACGAACGCATATGAGTTTAAACACTTGGAGTCAACTGTCCAAAGTAACAGGCAGTGCAGAAGAGAGGTGAAGAAGAGAGTGCAGGCAGGGTGGAGTGGGTGGAGAAGTGTCAGGAGTGATTTGCGACAGAAGGGTACCAGCAAGAGTTAAAGGGAAGGTTTACAAGATGGTTGTGAGACCAGCTGTGTTATATGGTTTGGAGACAGTAGCACTGACGAAAAGACAGGAGGTGGAGCTGGAGGTGGCAGAGTTGAAGATGCTAAGATTTTCATTGGGAGTGACGAAGAAGGACAGGTTTAGGAAGGGTTATATTAGAGGGACAGCTCAGGTTGGACAGTTTGGAGACAAAGCAAGACAGGCAAGACTGAGATGGCTTGGACATGTGTAGAGGAGAGATGCTGGGTATATTGGGAGAAGGATGCGGAATATGGAGCTTCCAGGGGAGAAGAAAAGAGGAAGGCCAAAGGGAGGTTTATGGATGTGGTGAGGGAAGACATGCAGGTTGCTGGTGTGACAGAGGAAGATGCAGAAGACAGGAAGAAATAGAAACGGATGATCCGCTGTGGCAATGCCTAACAGGAGCAGCCGAAAGTAGTAGTGAAAGGTAGATAGATACATAGATATATAGATAGATACTGTGTGAATGCAATTACAGTATGACTGATAATATCAAAATAAAGACAATGCCTTTAGGCAGGATAAAGAAAGGCTAATTATAGCTTGGTTCTGATGGAGATAGGATAACAGGGCTTAAAGCTCTTTCCTGTGTCTCCCTTGAACACTGGAAATAGAGATAAATAGACAGGAGAGTTCAATTGCTTTGCAGCTGAGGTAAGCCTGCTAATTTCCAAGCTTACAGTGGAAGGCCTGAAGATGTGTACAGCGGCAGGTGACATTTCTCTCAGTCTGTTAATGAGCTAGACTGTAGGAGGACAGCTAGTGAAGGTGATGATGCACCAATGGACCTGTCTTGTGCACAGGCTATTCTAATCTTACACTAGAATACCTGAACATGGAAAGAGCGTACATTTAAAAAATTGAAAGTTTTATTGTAAGAATCCAAAAGGTAGATTCATGAAGAAAGTGAGCATTTCTACTCCCTTCTCGGTGGTGAACTCTCTGTGTAGTGAACTGTTTGTATTGGCTACAATATGAGTCATTAAGAGGCATCATTATCACCATTATGATCATCTTAATACACTCATGTGTATTAAGATGATTCTATTGGCTTTAATAAAAAGACATCTTACAGAGATCATCAGAGTAACATTGTCCCCCAATATCAGCTGTGCTCAACCCCTTTCTCATCTATGAATACTGCTCCAAATGAGTTTTTTGGGTGTTTTTTTTTGTGCATTTGGAACTACATACCTATGATAGATTTTAAACAGTAGGATGGAATGTTGGCAGATTTATTAGAGGAAATGAGAATATCGTCACATTTGCACGGGAATGTGTAAATATATGGAGGAAATTTTCACCCAATCTGAAAATTAAAAGATAAAAAGGTAAATAAATATGTATTACTCTACTGCTAAGGATAATCAACACATAATTAATGGTCAAAATTAAAAAGAAACACAGATATTGAAATGACAACGGATATCATTAAATGGCAATTTGAAAATGGAAAGTTAAACTGAAAACTTGAAAGAGAAAATAGAAAAGTTTAAATTGAAAATCGCAGTGGAAAATGGAAAAAGTCAGTATCAGCGCAAATACAGTGCCAGAACAGATCGAGTTGTCAGGCGACATTTACAGATTGTTGTGCACTAAAGCAAATGATTTCACACACTATTCTTTGCCACTTGATGAAAGCACAGATGTATATGACAATGCTCAGCTCGTTATATTTGTAAGGAGTATAGCAATGACTGTTTTGAGTTAACAGAAAAACTGCTAACTTTATATCCAATGCAGGAAAAGAGTACAGCCAAAGGTATTTCAGGTACTGTTTAATGCAATTGAGGGTGCTGGTCTACCCTGGAATAAATTGGTTGGAATCACCACTGATGGTGCCCCAACAATGACGGGAAGAAAAAAATGGGCTTGTAGCACTGATTCAAAGAAAGCTGGAGTAAGAGAATGTAGATCCTGCAATTGCATTACACTGCATCATTCACCAGCAGTCACTGTGCAGCAAATGCTTGAAATTTAACAGTGTTATGACTGTTGTGTTGAAATACATTAGTTACACCAGATCAGGAGGTTTACAACATTGTCAGTTCTGTGCGTTTCTGGTGGAAATAGATGCAACATATGGAGATGTGCTGTACCTCACAGAGGTGTGCTGGTTGAGAAGGGGCAGTGTCCTGAAAAGGAGCTTGATGATCCCAAATGGCTCATGGATTTAGCATTCTCAGCTGATATCACACAGGCACTTAAGATTCTTGAGGCCAGACCAACCTGCCAGCATTTGATAGTGTGATAGGCTACTCTGTGAAACCTCGGATTATGGAAAACACACCCCACAGAGAAAAAATTTGTCCACTTCCCAACATGCCAGTCAATTATTGATGATGGTGCCAGAGTCAATGCTGATGACTGCCATTGAAAATCTGAAGGAGTTTGAGCATTGCTTTTCTGATTTTTTTAAGACTCACAGCACCACTTTCTAGATATTTGCAGACTCCTTCTCCTTTCATGTGGACAATACTCCAAGCACATTTTAAATGGCGCTCATAGACTTGCAATGCAACACTGAGCTCAAGTCAAAGTTAAAAAAAGCACAAGGAAAGCAGTAGATTATTGAATAATTTCTCAGAGAGCTTCCCAAATCATTCCCACAAAAACTGTTCAGGCAGCTCATGTGTCTTTCAGCAGCACTTATCTGCATAAGAAACTGTTCTCTGCTATGACCTTTAATAAATCAAAGCATAGGTCTAGCCTGAAAAATGAACATCTCCAGAGTGTCCTCAGGGTGTCCACTGCCCACTCACTGAAAGCACATATATGTCTCACCTGTGTAAGCAAAAGAAGTGCCAGGTTTCTGGCAAGAAGTACGCTAAATAGGTAGGCCGAGGTCAGGCTATGCTATCTACATAGTTACCTATTTATGTGATAACTCTGAAAAAAAATGTGAAATAATAATAAAAACCGACGTGAAGGTTATCTAGTCGAACAGTTTTTTCTTCATCCCTTTTTCATCGACCCTCCTCCATAAGATCACCCATCAAGTGGCCCCCAGGTAATTTGAGTTTGAGACCCCTGCACTATACGTTTAACACTAGAATGACCAAGACGGTCATTATGACCATTTTGGATTTTCAAAGTTTAATAACTTTGTGAAAAAAACTTCTTTGCAAGATTGGATCAACCTCATCACACCACAGATGCTGCCGCTTGCCGTGTATTATGCCTGCAATTGATGATCCCCTTAAATTCTATCCATTATCCAAACCACATATCCTGCTCAGGGTTGTGGGGTTGCTGGAGCCTATCCCAGCAGTCATTGTGCGGCAGGCGGGGAAACACCCTAGACAGGCTGCCAGTCCATCGCAGACCTTAAATTATCCTTAAATTACTTTGCAATCGGCCCTATGTTCATGGCCCTCATATGCCATCATATCCTGCTGTACCACAAATCCCATTTGAATTACCCATACATGTAACCAGCGATATCCTTGCATCTGTTCATTGCATTGTAGTTCCTGATACTCAAAAGCTATCACCTCATTCAAATCAGTATGTTATTTTCTTCCGAATATGCCCAATTCATGGTAATGTCTGTTCAAAATCTGGATTTTGAGGGCCGTCCATAAAGGGGTTAAAAAGGAGAACGCTTCCTGGGGCCCAGCCGCTGGGGCAGGGCATGGAGGCCAGCAATCATCTTCTTCTTTAGGTTTATTCCCTGTTTCTCAGGGGTCACCGCAGCGCATTTTACCATTTCCATCAGTACCCTGTGAGGGCACAGCACCAATGGCGGCTGTTGTTAACCCGAGCCTTGACTAATCTGGTATGGAGCCTCGACCAATCCAGTATGGTCTTGTATGCAATCTGCATACTGATTAGGCAAAGGTTTTACATCGGATGCCCTTCCAGACACAACCACTAACCCTATCGACGGGGGCACAGGTAAAACGCTGGATGCCATCCCAGTATTCATGGATTTGTGCCCATGCCTGTCGCAATCATGTTCATCCTAAATATAAGCAATGATAATAAGCAATGATAATGGCAATACTTGCCATTGTGTGTGAACTGGCTAAACAGATAGACTTTAAAGACATTATAAAGGATTTTCAACTAGTAAGACTAGGAAGATGGCTGTATAAGAGGCAAAGTTTAAGCCACAAGGTAAGACATTTCATTTTATACTAAGAAATGTGTGGCGTAAGTGTAACAGATCTTTGTTGACCTTGGAGTGTTTAAGTGTGACAGAGTTCTATCATGGTGTGTGTGTGTGTGTGTGTGTGTGTGTGTGTGTGTGTGTGTGTGTGTGTGTGTAATCAGCTGGAAGAACCAACTGAAAGTCACTGCCAAATGTCTCCTGACTAAATCTGTACAAAGCACGCTATGGGCAAAGCAGATTTGTTTTGTTTTTTTTTGGGGGGGGGGGGGCCGCTGGGCATTCACTGGACCTTTTCATTTTCAGGGGCCCAGCCATTTCTGTGAGTGGGTGTGTGGATGCTTATGATAATATGGTGATTGTGGACTAAAATCACAAGTATTTCCTTATTGCTAAATCCGATTGCAAAGTATAATTTGATGAGGTCATTCACTGCAGGCATAATACACAGCAAGTGGTGGCGTCTGTGTTGCGACACTATTTTTCAAAGTTTTTTCCCCTAAATTTATGACTTTTTTTTCATAAAGTTACCACTTTAATCTCAGAGAATATCTAAATTGGTTTTTTTTTCTTGGAAATTTATGACTTTAATCTCAGAGAATCTACTACTACTACTACTTTTGACTGCTCTCGTTAGGGATCGCCACAGCGGATCATCCATTTCCATCTCTTCCTGTCCTCTGCATCTTCCTCATTAAACTTAATCATTAAACATTAAACATGACTTTAATCTCAGAGAATATCTGATTTTTTTTCTCAGAATATTATCCCCCTCCCCCTACTGCGTAATTTTTTTTAACATTCAATGGTCATAATACGCCATTGTACTTATGTATTATCCCTAGTAGTATACTACAAAATAACTTATTTGCCATTTTCTCTTTTTATTTTCATATTGGGTGAAATTTTCTTCTGTACAAATATACCTAAGATTTCATCCAGGACTGTTTCCCTTCTTTGACACAAAGCCATATATAGTTAAATTTGTCACTCAAAAAATGCAAGTGCCCAGTTATTCTTTAAATTATATGTCTGTAAAGACAATAATGATAGCAACAATAAATATTGTGTACAGAACTTTGTAAAAAAAACAAAAGGATACAAAGTGCTTTACTGTGAATTAAAAAAACAAACAGCAATATAACAAACCAAAGAAATCATATCATTAAGTATAACAATTGCAAGTAGCATAAAAAAAATTCAATGAATGTTTTTATTAATGGGGGAAGAAACCTGAAACACTTCCTTTACACCACAAAGTTGTAAAACCCTTCCTATAGATCATCCTGGGAGGATGACGTCATGTTTTTACCACATCCTAATTGAAGCCACTTGTGCCTGCCCATCGCTCATCCAGGCTACCTTTTAATTTGACAGCAGGGGGGCAATAGAGAGTCTGTCCCCTTGAAAGATATCTCCCTCATGTACAATGAATAATTCAGATGGAATAATTCTGCGCCGGTTCCTGGGAGGTGGGACCAGTGTCTCCTCTCCACCAGCCATGGGACAGCCAGGGAGACTCATGCATAAAAGATTAAAGGTTTGATAGCCTCCATTGGACCAGGGGACTGGGATTGTGTGCCACCGACTTTGCAGTGGCAGCCTGGCTTAGTTGCACAGAGCCCTGTGAACTGTACAGCCTCCTGGGCCTGCCTGCATGGAGCCTTCTCTGTAATAATGGCGCCATATGCAACCCTGCTCTCGCTCTCTGCAGTCAGTCTGGGAGAAGTATAAATAGCAACAACATGGATGCAGAAAAGAATGAGACCCCACAGATACCTAGTGCTTTCTAGCCAATTCACCACTACTGAAGAGGATCTGAGGTTGCTTCAAATGTAGATTTTTTTATGCATACATACTTATCAATGCCTTTAATCTATACATGTAAAGTGTTACTTTTAACCCTGCATTTTGCACTAAATTTGGTCATTTACATTATTTGTCCATCATTACACTACAGTGTGCCTATAGGGATTAATAGAGTATATCCCATCTCAACTCATTTTAGTTTCTTTTGAACATTGACTCAGTCACATTTTGTCTATTTGTTTGTTGTCCCCCAGAGTGAATTCTGTATCCATACGGATTTCAACAATATTTGTCACCACCTCCCTCCTCTCCTTCAAAAAAGCCATCTACTGTACACAAATATAGGCTACGTCCAGCTCACTAATTTGCTTTTTCTCTTTTCAATCTATGTTGCAGACAGCCCAGTCTCATCACCAGAGTGAAGACTCAGACAAATCCATTTGAGTGGAGCCAAACAATCTACCTGCCCAATTGCCTGACACAAACGTGATAACATTTCAGCAGAACCCATTAAAAGACTGGCAAATGCGTGCCTTCTGAAACAGGAATAACATGCAGAGCGCTGATATGCTCCGAAGAAAGGAACATATGGCAAAATATGGATATATCTGTCATGTTAACTTTCCATTCCCTTCAGCTACCTCAGGGTATATCTCCAACTCTGCAAAGACACAGAGACCTAATATTTTGGTTCCAGAATTCATCATTGATAAACACAAGTATCTCTGTCTAAGCAGGGACAGGTGCAAACTGATAAAAATTATACCACAAATGTATGACTTTCAAGTTGGCATCAGGGGAAAACAAAAATAGCGTTAAAAAAAGTGGACACTGTTGCTGCTGTATACCTGAACAGATATAGGTTAGGACAGATCAGGATGGTTATCAGTGGGATGTTTAATACAAGTTCAAACATAAAACAGTAATTTCCTTTCAGTAGTTGATTTTACTGTAACCTGATGTGGTTACAAGGTAGCTCATGTTTAACAATGATGCTACTGCTGTGGTAGAACTTTTTAACAAAGGTTAAGTTTTCTGTCAAGCAAATTTAAACTACCAACTTGTGTTTTATCAAATCAGGGGTGTGATAACATGCTCTCTGGAAATGTTGGTTTAGTTGGAAACATAAGGTACGTTTAATATGCCGCATCCTCTATTAAGGGTATTCATGCACTTTAATCATGGTGATCAAATGTAGTCCCCTTGCCTGCTCAGATAGTCCAATGACCACTTAAGGCAAGTCCTGATTTTCGCTGCAGATGGATAATACAATGATTCAATTCCCCAGTACTTTTGCAGCCCGTATACATACGATTAAATTTAATCTGTTTTCTAGTCTGTCATATTTAATTTTCTCCTTGTTTTTGTGTTTGTAGGTGTTGTGACTTGTGGGCCAAGAGAAGGACTTAAAATGAGCTCAATGCCAGGAACCAAAGCAATGATACCACGGTAGGCGTGATGTGCTGTAAGCTTGTACTTCTGCTCACAATTTTGTCAACAGAGTGTTCAGTAAGCGCCAGAGTAAATTATTTAGGACAGTACGGCCAGATAGTAGAGTGTTACTTTAAGATACTGTGGATGAGACGTTCTGTATCTTGTCTAGACAGGAGCCCAATGAACATGTCTACACATTTAGTCAGTGTTAGAAGTCGTCTGTCGTTGCTGTCTTTAGGCACGTACTTACTACACTGTAACATCCTTGTTCACTAGAAATGTATTAAAATACTTCCCAGCTTTCAGCCACAGGAAACTGAAGGTAATCCCAGGGTTACAAAGGCTGTTTACAACACTTCTATATCAGCTCCTACAATATTTAATTCTTAATGCAAAAAGAAATTACTTTTTTAGTTTGTTATATGAGGATGTATTTATTTTTAGTGATACAAAAATGATGCAGATGTCAAGCTTTGATCATTTGCATAATCTTTTAAAACTGCAGCCATGACATCAATCAAGTAAACTTAAGTTATAACACTTCATGAGAGCAAGGGACAGGAAAAACAGATGTGTAGATGGTTAACACAAACCCGGGTTAAGGTGGTGGTGGTGGGGACGGGGGGTCAAATATATAGGTTTACATATAGGGAAGGTTTACAAGATGGTTGTGAGACCAGCTCTGTTATATGGTTTGGAGACAGTGGCACTGACGAAAAGACAGGAGGAGGAGCTGGAGGTGGCAGAGTTGAAGATACCAAAATGTTCATTAGGAGTGATGAGGAAGAACAGGATTAGGAACGATTATATTAGAGGGACAGCTCAGGTTGGACGGTTTGGAGATAAAGCACAAGAGGCAAGATTGAAATGGTTTGGACATGTGTGGAGGAGAGATGCTGGGTATATTGGGAGAAGGATGCTGAATATGGAGCTGCCAGGGAAGAGGGAAAGAGGAAGGCCAAAGAGGAGGTTTATGGATGTGGTGAGGGAGGGCATGCAGGGGGCTGGTGTGACAGAGGACGACGCAGAGGACAGGAAGAAATGGAAACGGATGATCCACTGTGGCAACCCCTAACGGGAACAGCCAAAAGTAGTACTAGTAGATGCATCTTTCATATAGGTTATTCCAATATTAGTGCGGGAATTAGATACTGGAATTAGATAATGATACGTCAGTGTACACAACAATGTCATTTGGATCATTTATGAGCTGTATACTAAAAAACACACTATTTTAAGTTAATTCATTCACCCCTAAGGCATGAATATAGTAGGTAATCTACAGATTCAGCAAAAGGTCGGGCAACTTGTGCTGTGTCCCTTGACAAGTAGGGCTTGATTAATTTGCTCAAGGTCCACATCAACAGGCCATAAAGTCAAATGAACCAGGGCCCTCTGGCTTTTGGGACAACCCCACCAACAACTAACCATTCTATTATCCAATTTAAAGAATTACAGTGTGGGCCAATACATGCTGACCTCAACAACATTTTGTTCTTTAAATATAAAACGTCCTTAAAACTACCTTATCCATGCCAACAAAATCAATAGATAGCATTATCTGCATTTAAAGAGAGACTGACATGCCCTTTCTGAACACATTTTTTAACATTGGGAGTTTGAATCATAACTGAAAATAGGTGCGGTTTTATGAATTCAAAGCTATTGGCTACTGTGTTCGCGTGGGTGGGGCTCAGTACCGCTCATCACTTGCTGTAGAAAAAAATTAAAATTCTGGCGCCGGTGCTCGGGCATCCAGGGACCACGCATTTTGCATGCTACCGCAGCATGGTGGTAGGCCTATGGCACAGCAGTGCAATACAACATGGCGAATAATACGTTCGATGATACAAATAACTGTTAGATAGATAGATATTTAGATAAATAGATAGATAGGTAGATATATAGATAGATAGTAATACATCATAGCAAGATTGATAATAAAGTCTCAGCAAAATAGCACAAACTCGAGCCAAGTAGCTAGCAGGAGGGGGTGGAAAAACGGCTTCTCCATGGTTATATAGCATCTCGCTACGGACACACCCTATATGCAAATTGACTGGTGTCTACGTATCCACCGGCACAATTTGTCATTGGACACCAACTACAGTCAATCACAGATATCTCTCGAGTGGCCGCAGACGCGCTGTTTTGGCCACTGAATTTCTCCGTGGTCACATTCCAACTCGAAACATAGCCTATCAATAGGAATTTTCAGATTTTTATGTCAGTATCACTTTAAAAAAAATATATATATACAGTGCATCCGGAAAGTATTCACACCCCTTCACTTTCCCCACATTTTGTTATGTTACAGCCTTATTCCAAAATGGATTAAATTCCTTTTTTTTCTCATCAATCTACATATAATAACCCGTAATGACAAAGTGAAAAAGGTTTTGTAGAAATTCTTGCAAATTTATTAAAAAGAGAAAACTGAAATATTGCATGTACATAAGTATTCACACCCTTTACTCAGTACTTGGTTGAGGCACCCTTGGCAGCGATTACAGCCTCAAGTCTTCTTGGGTATGAAGCTACAAGCTTGGCACACCTACTATATTTGGGGTATTTCCCCCATTCTTCTCTGCAGATCCTCTCGACCTCTGTAAGGTTTGATGGGGAGCGTCGCTGCACAGCTATTTTCAGGTCTTTCCAGAGATGTTCAATGGGGTTCAAGTCTGGACTCTGGCTGGGACACTCAAGGACATTCACAGACTTGTCCCGAAGCCACTCCTTCGTTGTCTTGGCTGTGTGCTTAGGGTCGTTGTCGTGTTGAAAGGTAAACCTTCGCCCCAGTCTGAGGTCCTGAGCACTCTGGAGCAGGTTTTCATCAAGGATCTCTCTGTACTTTGCTCCATTCATCTTTCCCTCGATCCTGACAAGTCTCCCGGTTCCTGCTGCTGAAGAACATCCCCACAGCACGATGCTGCCACCACCATGCTTCACTGTAGGGATGGTATTAGCAAGGTGATGAGAGGTGCCTGGTTTCCTCCAGACATGATGTTTGGCATTCAGGCCAAAGAGTTCAATTTTGGTTTCATCAGACCAGAGAATCTTGTTTCTCACAGTCTTAGAGTCCTTTAGGTGCTTTCTGGCAAACTCCAAACGGGCTGTCATGTGCCTTTTACTGAGCAGAGGCTTCCGTCTGGCCACTCTACCATGAAGGCCTGATTGGTAGAGTGCTGCAGAGATGGTTGTCCTTCTGGAAGGTTCTCCCATCTCCACAGAAGAACACTGGAGCTCTGTCAGAGTGACCACCAGGTTCTTGGTCACCATCCTGACCAAGGCCCTTCTCCCCCGATTGCTCAGTTTGGCTGGGCGGCCAGCTCTAGGAAGAGTCCTGGTGGATCCAAACTTCTTCCATTTACGAATGATGGAGACCACTGTGCTCTTCGGGACCTTCAAAGCTGTAGAATTTTTTTTTTGTACCCTTCCCCAGATCTGTGCCTCGATACAATCCTGTCTTGGAGGTCCACAGACAATTCCTTTGACTTCATGGCTTGGTTTCTGCTCTGACATGCACTGTCAACAGTGGGGGACCTTATATAGACAGGTGTGTGCCTTTCCAAATCATGTCGATCAGTTGAATTTACTACAGGTGGACTCCAATCAAGATTTAGAAACATCTCAAGGATGATCGGTGGAAACAGGATGAACCTGAGCTCAATTTTGAGTGTCATAGCAAAGGGTGTGAATACTTATGTACGTGCAATATTTCAGTTATTTATTTTTAATCAATTTGCAAAAATTTCTACAAAACCTTTTTCACTTTGTCATTATGGGGTATTGTTTGTAGATTGATGAGAAAAAAAAGGAATTTAATCAATTTTGGAATAAGGCTGTAACATAACAAAATGTGGGGAGAGTGAAGGGGTGTGAATACTTTCCAGATGCACTGTATATGTAGTTTTGTAAAAATAACAAAATATATCTACGAAAGAATTGCCAAATAGAAATGAATGATACTCAGCAGGAGCAATTTAAGACAACATCAACATGGGGTCCGATTAATGCAGTTGACAATCTAGGCTAACTTTAATTTCAGTGAGGGAAAATCTAGGCCACCTGCTTCTCTGGCCAAAGATTTTTTTTCCCCCAATGTCGCTTATAGAAGCTACTGTAACACAGGCTAAACACAGCATGTATTTTTAGGTCGAAGCAAATTATAAATCATATAGCAATGAGTTTAACTCTCTAGTTAATATCTATATAACCAGAGGAATAAGCAAAGTATGCTCTTGACCATTAAAACTTGTAGAGAAGTGTCGTTGCTACCAGAGCAGTAAAAGAGGTTAAAGTCAGGGAGTCTGTCAGAAAGAGATAATATATTTTACTGCTGTTTGACACCACATTATTAAAGTTCAACTGTCATTGGTTCAAGAAAAAAAAATTTTTTTCTACAGCTCCATTCTGGGGGGGGGGGTTTCCGGTAAGTGTCTAATCATACAAATATTTCTGAATTCTATTGATTTATTTCGATTATGTCTACTTTTATACATACTATTAACAACGCTGTGATACGTTCAAACAAACAGAAACACACACACGTGTGTGTGTGTGTGTGTGTGTGTGTGTGTGTGTGTGTGTGTGTGTGTGTGTGTGTGCCCTGTGATGGCCTGGCGGCCTGTCCAGGGTGTCTCCCCGCCTGCCGCCAAATGACTGCTGGAATAGGCTTCAGCATCCCTGCGACCCTGAGAGCAAGATAAGCGGTTCAGATAATGGATGGATGGATGATACGTTCAAGCTGATTTATATGGGCAACATGACAAAGAAGACTGCTTATAGTTATATACACAAGCTAATTTGGCAAACAAAAAGGATTCCAATCGATTAAAGGCTGTGTTACATTCACGCCCGAGTTTGAAATTTACATAACATTTCCATAATATCTGAGGTGCTCAGGTGGTGCAGCAGACTAATATGCAAGCGTACCAACATTGTGTTTCAGTTTGAATTCTGGTACAACCTCCTGCTCAGCCTGGCATTGTACGTAGAGTCTAGCCAATACGTATTCAGTTATTTGCCATGTGTAGCGGGGTTCACTCTGCATTGTGTACTGTTGAATGAAAATGCTACGATGACCAGATGAATGATGTCATGTTTATTGTCACCAGCCTGTATTAGAATAATTATAAGATGGTGATGAATACACAGGTCTCTCTCATGAACATCTCTACTGTAACTTCTCTCTCAAAGCCCAGAAGCAGTAAGAGAAAAATTTTGTGTACACTCACCCAGTGAGTGTGACACCAACATATTTAAATTCCATGGCTCTGTGATGGCCTGACGTTCTGTCCAGGGTGTCTCCCTGCCTGCCGCCCAATGACTGCTGGGATAGGCTCCAGCATCCCTGCGACTCCGATTGGGATAAGTGGCTTGGACATATTTAAATTACATGTAATTTTTTCATTGAAATATATACAAAAATCACTCCAAAATGGTGTACAAAATAGCATGCAATTCTCCTTTAAAACATATTAAATTAAATAAAAACAAAATAATATAACCCTAACATACCTGTATTATAATAATTATAAGATGGTGACGAATACACGGGTCTCTCTCATGAACATCTCTACTGTGGCTGTTAATCACCAACAATACCACTCTCAATACATGACAGAGGTGTAAATCTTGTAAAGGGTACCCTCTCACTATATAGAATGACTTGGGAAATGACAAGTGCGGCAAGTTGCATTCATATTTTCTACAAGTTTGATGCCCAGACTGAACAACAGAAGACATAAGAATTGTAGCACAAAACATGAACTAGTTACAGTATCATCATTACCATCGATGGTAAGTGAAAAAATACTATTTACGTAGTAGTTAACAATTTTTTTTTTTTAAAAACAGCACACATGAATGCATACCTTTACCTTCTCTCTCAAAGTCCAGAAACAGCACGGACTGGTGCATATTTTTTTTTACAGTCGCAAGTAACGAAGAGGAGTAACAACACATAAACCTGTCTCATATCTAATTTGATGCACACAGGGGTTTTCCTGTATAGAAAATTCAAAGGCGGCTGATCAATTTTCATGCCACCAAGACTAAATCAGACTGGTGTGGACAATAATAAAATCTATTCCAAAAGTAACACATTCAATGAATTAGTATAATTTGTAATTGCAACGCCGGCATTACTCCAGGGTGGTGTATTATTATAATCAGCACAATGCACCTTAGTGTTACGATGTGCTGCAGCTATGTATTTTGCTTCCTACCACTATTTTTTTTTTCACCTCTAACATTTTCCAAATATTTTCCTTTCCACTCAGCCATTCCAATGCTTTCAACCTTGCAGATATGCCTGGCGTGTTACAGAACTTCTGCCGACAGTTGATGAGTCAATTACAATAAAGTCTCCCTAACAGTAAATATCAGCTTTGAAATGTGATGCACGAATTCTTTTTACTTTGTAATGACTTGTGAAATTTACTTTTGAGCATTAAATAACACTGTGTCTTGTAAGAAATTAATACAAAAAAAAGGAAGTTACCCACGCAATAAATCCAATTGACTCGTCCACTTTGCCCCTTCAAAATAAGAGACATCTGTATGCCTAGTAGAGCAGGCCAAAACAAAAGTATTTGCTTTTAGCGTGGCAACATTACATTGCTACATATGCATGCAGGTTTTCTTTCCAACCCAACACTACAGCCGATTTTGCTGATTAGCACACCTTCAACCAATACAGAGGACTAATCTGTGAAACTGGCTGCTGTAGTGTTGGGTTGGAAAGAAAACTCGGTATGGCATGTACACAAAATGCTGCTGGTCTAACCTAACGGAAGTGAGAAATTCTTACAGTGCCAGCCAAATTTGGTTAGACATATTCCCTTACCCTCGAATTTCCCTGTGTTACAGATTTCAACATCAACGCTACAAACTATATTCATTTATTGTAACTCAAGTTCTATAATACTAGGCAAAATTTGTATGCACTCACTGGGCACTGCCCACCAGTACCACTATACGATGCTTGCCTGGCATTTGCCCTGCCAACATTTATTTCAGGAATCATGGGGACAGTAGGGAATTGAAGCTAGACAGCTTTGCCTACAATTATAGAACTTGAGTTAAAATACGCAACTATCACTCTATTTCATGTACACTTTGTCTGCTAGCTTGTTGCTCTTGACTTTATATTGACAAACCACACAGTCAACAAACGCCGACATTTTTGTATCCTCAGTTATACATAGTCACTGTCCACTTCTTTCCACCTGCCAGCTTTAGGTTGCTCTAAGAGAATGTAACACATAGGAGTCACTAGTTGCAATAGTGCGACAAAAAAAACCTTCTGGTTCCCTACCCAGGAGTGCTGTCAAATGCACTCCATGTGATGCCTTATCTTGCTACCCAGGGTGGCTTTACATGGTGACACTTTAACCTTTTTTTTTTACAAGTATCATAATTAAATTAATAGTGTCTGTTAAAACTGATGAAGTTATGATAAATAAAAGTTGTATAGATGTTCTTACCTTTTCATAACTCTCTCCAACTAAGGCTAAAGATTAACTTGAATACAACTTGCAAAACATCTTCCAACACCTTGACTCCCCAGGGACATATGCAAGGGTTTATGCATATGCAAAAGTTTTTGGACTTCAGCTCAACGTTCAACACCATCATCCCAAATATCTTCGACTCCAAACTCACCCAGCTCACTGTACCAGTCCCCATCTGCCAGTGGATTAAAAACTTCCTGACAGGAGACAGCCGGTGAGGCTGGGGAAAATAACATCCAGCACCCGGACAATCAGCACTGGCACCACTCAGGGATGTGTGCTCTCACCTCTACTCTTCTCCCTCTACACAAATAACTGCAGCTCAAGTGACCCATCGGTTAAACTCCTGAAGTTTGGGGACGACACAACCATCATTGGCCTTATCCAGGATGGTGATGAGTCTGCATATAGACGGGAGGTTGATCAGCTGGCCCTCTGGTGCGGCCATACCAACCTGGAGCTGAAGACGCTCAAAACAATGGAGATGACAGTGGACTTCAGGAGGAGTCACCCAACACTGCCCCGCCCCCCAACCATACTCAACAGCACGGTGTCTGCGGTGAAAACATACAGATTTGTGGGTTCCGCAATCCCCCAGGACCTAAGGTGGGTATCCAACATAGACACAATCATCAAAAAGGCCAAGGAGGATGCACTTTCTCCACCACCTCAAGAAATTTAACCTGCCTCAGGAACTGCTGATTCAGTTCTACACTGCAATAATCCCATCTGTCCTCTGCACATCCATCACTGTCTTGTTTGGTTTGGCCACCAAACAGGACAGGGACAGACAACAACAGACAGTTAAGTCTGCAGAGAAAATCATTGGTGCCAACCTGCCCTCCATTCAAGACTTATACATGTCCAGAGTCAGGAAACGGGCAGGCAATATCACTGCAGACCCACAACCTGTTCCAACTCCTCCCCTCTGGTAGGCGCTACAGAGCACTGTACACCAAAACAACAAGATATAAAAACAGTTTCTTTCCACGGGCTGTCATTCAAATGAATGCTTAACACTGTCAAATAAATCCAACCATGTTATATATACTGTACTGAACATTGTACGTATACTGGTACCCTCTGTCATGTCCATCTACCTCAGGCATGTATGTAAGTAACCTACTAACATCTATTTCAACATCTCTGATGTATTCTTTGCACCATTGCACTTTATCATCTCTTATTTCATCTGTGTAAGTCAATCCTTGTGTATATATCTGAAGATTGTTTTGTTGTCGTGTTGTTATTCTATGTTAAGTTCACTAAGAGAGCCACAAAATCGGAGACAAATTCCATGTATATGCAAACCTACATGGCCAATAAACATGATTCTGATTGTGATTTCGGATACTAAAAACTTTAGCTAATAAACTTTAATGAATGAAAATTATTTTAAATGCATCACAGTTTTTTGACCATGGAAAAAAAAACCTTTGATCATAGCTGATAAATTTTCTCACTTTACTTGACCCTGACAGACAGACCAAAAAATTAATTTTGGACCTTGGTTGCATATTCCATTTCCCTCTGAAGTGATAATTCATTAATCTGGATCAAATGGGATCAGAGCTAGTTTAGGGACATTATTGTTATGACTATATTTAAAATATTTAAACATTTTTTTAACAGCAACCAGGCTTTGTCTCATTTCTCATTGAATAATAAAAGGTTTGTAAAATTCAGTGTGTTTCTGCCAACTCGAACCATCTGTTGGTTTTTTGAATCACCAGCCAACTGGGAACAGGGGAGACTGATCCCAACATAAAAAAAAGGAAGGTCAGATCTTTGTCCATCTCAAACTATCACTGCAGTCCTTAAACTATCATCATTAAGGAGCTGACACTAAATAGAATACAATTCGTAAAATATGACAGTACATTTTGAACTTAATGTACTGACTGGACTAATACTACTGAATACAGCGATACAATACATCATCATACGACAATGGAACGAATCTCTCTGTCTATCTGTCTCTCTGTCTGTCCTTCGATTTACTCGATAACCGTTCATCCAAATTACTTCACACGTGGTAGGTGTATTGCTAAGGACCCACCAAAGTGCAGTGTCAAGTGTGAAGTTGTTCGGATGAGCGGTTCTCTAATCAGCTTGCTCGAACTAGGTTAGCACGCTATACATTTGTGCAAAATGTACAGACATGATGATGACACGCGTGTGATAAAGATGTGATGATGTCTACCGCGTTGACAACATCGTGGGTATAACTACCACAGCTCAACCATCCCCACACTCAGATTACAAATTTCCACAGCAGGTGTAAATTGAATGGGCAATGAACGTGTACTGCACTAGTAGATGGTCTGAACTTAATAATTCATATAGTTCTGCTTCCGGTGCGGGAAGATGGAGACGCAAATTCACATTTGCAGCGGCCTCACCCAGTACCAGTGTGGGAAGATGGTGATGCGAATTCACATTTGCGGCAGCCTCACCCAGTACCGTCCATGCAGTGTCTTTGTCCATGTCTAATTTTGTCTTTGTTTCATGGCTGGGAGAGCTGGGGCTGGATCGGCTGGGGGAGAGCTTTGTCTGCTGCGTCCTGTGGGCCAAGAGACCACGGCCCTGCCTGGAGCTGTGCCCGAAGAGGTAACACCAAGGGCGGTCTGACATGACACAGAAGCAGGGCATGCTAAGCTAACTGCTAGCCCATACAGACCGGCAGTTCTGGTAACACCAAGGGCGGTCTGGTGGCGGCCTTGCCTAGCCTTGGCTGTGTTTTTAGTGTCGTCGTGTGGAGTGCGGGGAGGTGTATCGAAGGTGTCTGGCTGGGAGAGCTAGCGTTGGATCGGCTGAAGGAGCTTGGTCTACTGCATCCTGTGGGCCCAAGGACCACAGCCCTGACTGGAGCTGCACCTGAAGAGGAAACACCGAGGGCGGTCTGATAGGACACAGAAGCAGGGCAGGCTAAGTTAAATGCTAGCCCATGTAGACCGGCAGTTCCGACAGTCATCCTGACTGGCATTCGTTCTCCTGGACAGTGATTTTTTTTTATTTATTTTTTTTTTAGGTTAGATATATGTGTTTTTGTCTTTGTGTTGCACTGCTGTGGGCTGGGGGAAATGATGGTTTGTTTCATTTCATGTGCGCAAATGCATGAAATGAAATGACAAAGTGTTTCTGATTCTGAATGATATGTACAATAATCCGCCTTGTTGTACTGTTGCATACAGTGATCCTACAAACTTGAAAACATCTGAACTGAGCTACCATCAATTCACCTAGCGAATGTCCATTCTCTGGCTAACAAAATGGATGAGCTCCTACTCATAAATGTGAAAAACTTGGGACTTTTCCAGTTCTGCCACTCTGTGCCTCACTGAAATATGGTTTAGTGAGCATATACCGGACAGTACACTTCATCTGCCACAGCTCTAACTCCTCTGAGTGGACCATGAAATGGAGCGATCAGGGAAAAAAACGGGATGTGGCATATGCTTCTACATAAATGAAGTTTGGTGTACCGATGTCACAGTGTTGAAGAAATCATGCAGCCCTCCCTTAGAGACCTTTTTCATTGACTGTAAACCATTCTATTCACAGTGGGAATTTTCATCATTTATTCTGGTTGGTGTCTATATCCCACTCGAGGCTTGTGTTAAAGAGGCATTGAAACACCTGGCTGATCAAATTACAAACATGAGAGCAAATATCCAGACTCCCTTCTCATTATCTTTGGGGATTTTAACAGAGCAAATCTCAGCCACGAACTACCAAAATACAGACAGCATGTTAAATGTCCCACCAGGGACAAAAATACTCTGGATCATTGCTACACAATATTAAAGGATCCCTATCGCTCTGTCCCCCGTGCAGCCCTGGGACTCTCTGATCACTTCCTGATTCATCTTATCCCAACCTACAGGCAGAAACTAAAATCTGCAAAGCCTGTGGTTAAAACTGTGAGGAAATGGACCAATGAGACAAAACTGGAGTTCCAGTCCAGCCTTGACTGCACTGACTGGAGTGTTATTGAGGCTGCATCTTAAGACCTGGATGAACTTACTGACACTGTGATATCTTAAACCAGCTTTTTTAAGGACATGTGCCCAGCAAAACTTTCTGCCCCTTCAACAACAATAAGCCGTGGTTCACAGCAAAACTCACGCAGCTTCGTCAGGCCAAAGAGGACGCCTACAGGAGTGGAGATATGATCCAGTACAAGCAAGCCAGAAGTAAACTCACAAAAGAGATCAAAGTGACATAAAGGTGCTACTCTGAAAAGTTGAAAAACAGGTTTTCTGCCAACAACCCAGCATCAGTCTGGAGAGGTTTGAAAGCTATTACCAACTACAGGAGACCATCCTCCCACAGTGCAGGGAGCTCATGATCTACATGTGTTTTACTGCAGGATAAGTGCACTTTCACATCCCTCACCCTCTTCAGCCACAACACACAACCAACTGCACCCCTGCTAGCCACTCTCCCCTCTCCACTGACCCCCCCACCTGCACTCAGGATCTGTGTTGAGGATGTGCGCCAACTCTTCCAGAGACAGAAGACCATGAAGGCACTGGACCCAGATGGCATGTCCCCCTCCTGTCTGAAAGTCTGTGCTGATCAGCTGGCCCTCATTTTCAAACTGATCTTCAACAGATCACTGGAGCTGTGTGAAGTCCTCTCCTGCTTCAAGAGTTCCACTATCATCCCAGCCCCCAAGAAACCCTGAATCACAGGATTAAATGACTACAGGCCCATTGCCCTAATGTCTGTGGTTATGAAATGCTTTGAGAGATTGGTGTTGGCCCACCTGAGGGAAATCATAGGCCCCCTGCTCGACCCCCTGCAGTTCGCCTACCAAGCAAACAGGTCAGTGGAGGATGCAGTCAACATGGGAATGCACTACGTCTTCCAACACCTCCACTGCCAAGGGATACACACAAGGATCCTGTCTGTGGACTTCAGCTCAGCGTTCAACACCATCATCCCAGATATCCACCACTCCAAACTCACCCAGCTCACTGTACCAGCCCCTATCTGCTGGTGGATTAAAAACTTCCTGACAGACAGGAGGCAGCAGATGAGGCTGGATAAAAGAGCATCCAGCACCTGGGAAATCAGCAGTGGCACCCCCGAGGATGTGTGCTCTCCCCTCTACTCTTCTCCCTCTACACAAACAACTGCACCTCAGGAGACCCATCTGACGCCTGAAGTTTGCGGACAACACAACTAGCATTGGCCTTATCCGGGATAGTGATGAGTATGCATATAGACAAGAGGTTGAACAGCTGACCTTCTGATGCGGCCATAACAACCTGAAGCTGAACTGTGGAGATGACAGTGGACTTCAGGAGGAGCCCCCCAACACTGCCCCCCCCACCACACTCAACAGCACGGTGTCTGCGGTGAAAACCTAAAGATTTCTGGGTTCCACAATCTCCCAGAACCTAAGGTAGGCATCGAACATAGACACAATCATCAAAAAGGCCCGGCAGATGATGTACTTTCTGCGCCAGCTCAGGAAGTTCAACCTGCCTCAGGAACTGCTGATTCAGTTCTACACCTTGCTAATCCAGTCTGTCCTCTGCACATCCATCACTGTCTGGTTTGGCTCGGCCACCAAACAGGACAGGAACAGATTACAACAGACAGCTAAATCTGCAGAGAAAATCATTGGTGCCAACCTGCCCTCCATTCAAGACTTATACATGTCCAGAGTCAGGAAACGGGCAGGCAATATCACTGCAGACCCACAACCTGTTCCAACTCCTCCCCTCTGGTAGGCGCTACAGAGCACTGTACACCAAAACAACAAGATATAAAAACAGTTTCTTTCCACGGGCTGTCATTCAAATGAATGCTTAACACTGTCAAATAAATCCAACCATGTTATATATACTGTACTGAACATTGTACGTATACTGGTACCCTCTGTCATGTCCATCTACCTCAGGCATGTATGTAAGTAATCTACTAACATCTATTTCAACATCTCTGATAAATTCTCTGCACCATAGCACTTTATCGTCTCTTATTTAATCTGTATATATTCAATTCTTGTGTATATATCTGAAGATTGTTGTGTTGTTATTCTATGTTAAGTACATTGTGACAGCCACGGTACCAGATTCAAATTCCATGTAGTGTAAACCTACGTGGCCAATAAACTTGATTCTGGTTGTTAAGAGGTAAAATATGAATGACATTAATGCGACCCCAGATCAAACATATAATAACCAGAATAACTAAACTTTCATTAAAATTATTATATACCATTATTTCATTAAAATAAAATTATAACAAAAACCAACGCAACAGTAAACACTGTTCATTGTTGCATTGGTTTTTGTTAGCTTTGTTCTCCTCACTACATGTTGTATTTATTTGTATCTATTTGCCTTATGTGGTCTGTGGAGTGTTTGTGCGTTTGAATGTTGCTGCTGCTACATAACAATTGCACCTATAGGGACAAATAAAGACCTACTTGACTTAAACAGTATATCAAGCAGCCCCTATAAGATCACCAACTTTTCTTGCAAATGACGAATATGTTAATGCCTTTCTTTGTCAGTCTTAACTGCCACACTGAATAGTCACATTGCCCTAATAATTTTGGCTACAAAAACATTTAATTTTCTACCAATTCCAATTGATACAACATATTAAACATTGACAAAAATAAACAACAAAACCCTTTTGAAAGTGCTTTTTTTTTAAGAAATCATTCAGTGCTGCCACACTTTGGCTCAATTAGTTCACAAAATAGTATAAACTTTACATTGTTTTGGTATAATTGCTGCATATTACTGCATAGTATTTAAGTAAACTATCAATGAATAGCCAGTCTTCCAATGTTAGGTTGGACTCTCTACTGGACTACTGAATACACTACATGATTCATAGGGATAGAGGACTCACGTACTGGATGTACCAGAAAGTCTCAAGAGGCTCGAAAGTTAATTTAGATCCTAGCTCAAATCCTAACTTGAATTTACTAATGAGTAGTCTATTTGACAGTACAAAACAGCCAAACATATCTAGAACTGTTTCAGTAAGTGGAATATTTTGAAAAGAATCAATTGCCTTAAAAAGAAAACATTTAAATGAGCTGTCATATGCCCAATAAAATCAATTTATAGTCAGTCAACATTTAGTGCCTTTTCGTGGATTTCTATTTTCTAATTATGTACGCTGTTATATGCCCAGGACAACAATGAAATAATAATATTCCACTTTTGGGCAAAAGATCCTTGCTAACATTATCTTTTTTTAAATGTGTGTTGTTGCACACAAAAATAAACCCAACACCAGAGGTATTGAATAAATGTGACAGAAATGTACCAGTCTAAAACTTCAATGGCCACATCCAGGTTTGCCATTTTTGCTCTTATTTCACGTGCTTCCATCTTCACAATGTGTAACTTACATTCACAGTAGTTTTCCAATGTATACATTCACATTCCTTTTGAACACTCTTTTCTTCCTCTGAGGGAAGTTTATTTTTTATCTGCTATAGATATTGTAATATATATTGGTAAAGGTCTTTAACTAGCTTTTTCCATCATATCTGTTTATTAGACCAAACACAGCTTCTGTAAGACAGTCGCAACCTGACTTATTTTTCCTCATGAGATCATAATAAAATGCTTAATTTTTCTGTTAATTGATCCTTTTCCCCAGTAATATTGTACAAGACAGTGACCTTGAAAATGAGCAATTACAAAAGCGTAGCCTATTTGATTTTGGTCGATTAGCTACAGTCTTCAATCTGCCAGTGATAGAATTTGGCATTGAGGAAAGGACAGCAGCTTTTAAGCTACAATCCAGAAGATTGTAATTAATCTTTAAACCTGGATTAAGCAATATTTTAGATCTTAAAAAGTGAATCAAATAACTCCCTGTAATGTGAAATGATCACTTGTACTGCCGATTGCACTGAGAATCAAAACCGCAGTCTGCAGTCTAGAGACAGGATCTGTCTTCAATTTCAAGCCACACAAGGACATGTTTTTATGGTAAAAACATTTCCTTGTGCGGAATGAAATTTTTCCTTTTAATTGCCCTTAGTGTTGGAAATACCCCCCCCACCCCCAGCCTCACTGAAAATAAAAAAAGAAAACTTTGTAACATGGATTTACCAATGTGCCAATTGCTGAACACGTCTGCTGCTTTTCCACAAAATCTCTACTGGTGCACAGTAACAGATGCATTTTACATATTTATTATTGACTAAAATGTATATAATGTGTACATTATATTTACACTATTTAAATTGAAATCGATTACTTTTACTTTGTTGGTTATACACAAACGAAAAAATATATGTATATGCATATTCAGTATTAAGGCACTGAAAACTTATATATTTATCCTTATCCGATGAGAGGGTCTAAGGCATGGGTCTCAAACTCGCGGCCCGCGGGACGTTATTTTGTGGCCCCCTACTTGACATCAAAGTTTAGTGTTAGTGCGGCCCGCGCTTGCCCTGGGCTTTTATTTTTCACTTATGAGCTACCATAGCGCAGGCTCATGACAGCTTCCGGTGTCGCGTTTGTTGTCAAATCATGGTGCGTTCCCGTTACGTTGGAAGTTGTAAATCGGAACGACTCGAATTTCAGACTTCCAGTTGAAATGTCCAACTCGGAGCTCAGAAAGTCCGACTTCCGAGCACAACTTGAACGCACCATAATGGGCAGCGCGAATTAGCAACGGTTGGAACTTGGTTGAAACTTGATTCCGGAGCGACACCAAGTGGAAGGAAAATATATCCTGTCAGCAAGCCCCAGTTATGTCTTTCTCAAAACCTGCCGTGAAGAGAAAAGTTGGTGACGAGCACAGACAATTTCAGGAAAAGTGGGAGACGGCATATTTTTTTGTTGAGCACAGAGGCAGCCCGACGTGTCTAACATGCACCGAGAAAGTTACGGTGCACAAGGAATACAACATCAGACGTCATTACTCGACTAGACATGCTGATGATGAGTATACAAAATACCAGGGAGACGAGAGAGAGAAACGGGTCGCCAATCTTAAAACATGTTTACTGAAGCGACAAGATTTCTTCAAGAAAGCTAGCAAAGATAATGATGCAGCAGTCGGAGCTAGCTACGTGGTGAGTGAGATGATTGGTAAATCGGGAAAGTCATTCAAAGAAGGGGAGTTTGTTAAAAAGTGCATGTTACAGGCTGCAAGTATAGTCTGTCCGGAAAAGAAGGGTCAGTTTAGCAACATCGGCCTTTCAGCCAACACAGTGGCAGAGCGCATTTCTGACCTGTCAGGTAACATATATGATCAACTGCGTGAGAAAGCCAAACGTTTCTGTGCATATTCAGTCGCTCTTGATGAGAGCACAGACATCATTGACACTGCGCAGCTCGCAACCTATGTCCGTGGTGTTGACGACAATTTTGAAGTGATGGAGGAGTTGCTCACAGTGATTCCAATGCGTGGCCAGACCACCTCTCAGGAGATATTCCGCCAGCTGTGTGATGCCATTGTGGATGCGGGTTTGCCATGGAAGAGGTTTGCTGGAATAACAACCGACGGAGCGCCATCAATGACAGGGAGGAGAAATGGAGTGGTGGCACTTGTTCAAAAAAAACTGGAAGAGGAGGGTGTGGAGGAGGCCATTGCTCTGCACTGCATTATCCATCAGCAGGCCCTTTGCAGCAAATGCCTGAAGTCTGACAATGTGATGTCTGTCGTTGTGAAATGCATCAACCATATCAGATCCAGGGGTTTAAAGCACCGGGAGTTCCGCACCTTTTTGGAGGAAATAGAGTCAGCATATGAGGATGTGCTCTACTTCACTGAGGTACGTTGGCTCAGCAGGGGAAACATCTTGAAGAGGTTTTTTGAGTTGAGAGCAGAGGTGAAAGCCTTCATGGAGAAGGCTGGGATGGCTGTTCCTGTGCTAAGTGATCCCAAATGGCTCATGGACTTAGCTTTCCTTGTTGACATCACACATGAGCTGAATGTACTGAACAAGAAATTACAAAACCAGGGGCAGCTTGTCAGTGATGCCTATGACAACGTGAGATCATTCTACACAAAACTTGTGTTATGGAAAGCCCAGCTCTCTCAGACAAACCTCTGCCATTTCCCAGCATGCAAGGCACTCATGGATGCAGGCACACCATTCAGTGGTGAGAAGTATGCTGATCCCATTGTGAAGCTACAGGAGCAATTTGATCACAGGTTTGCAGAGTTCAAGACACACAGAGCCACTTTTCAAATTTTTGCTGACCCCTTCTCCTTTGATGTGCAAGATGCCCCTCCTGTGCTTCAAATGGAGCTCATTGACCTGCAGTGCAGGTCAATGAGCTTATTTGATAGCTTGTTTGTTTTTGTTGTTTTGTTTTGGTTTTTTTAGCTTATTAGTATTCCATCTTGTCATAACAGAACCTGGTGTCCCCTTTTTGTCTCACACTGTTCGTTTTTGTTCCTGCACTTGTACTGTTACCTGTCTTGTTTTGATCACCTGTATATATAAATAAAAATAAAAAATAAAAAAAAGATTGAGAACATTGGATCGGTTGTACTTTTTTTTTTTGGAATACTTGCGGCCCAGCCTCACCCAAACTCTACCTCCAGCGGCCCCCAGGTAAGTTGAGTTTGAGACCCCTGGTCTAAGGACATGATGTTGTGTTGCTGTTAAACCCACTGAGGCAAATTTGTAATTTGTTATATTGGGCTATACAAATAAAATTGATTTGATTTAATTTGATCTTCTGCCCAGGCCTGGTGAAACCTATGGTGATGCTGGTCATGGCATTTGTTTTTGACCTATCGAACTCGAAGAGGTCCATCACACAAAAATGGAAGGAATCTCTGTCTCTGTGTTTCTGTCTGTCCTTTGGTTTTCTCGATAAACGTTCATCCGATAAATTTCGCATTTTGTCGAATGTATTGCTGATGACCCACGGAAGTGCAGTGTTGACTGTGAAGTTGTTCGGATGAGCGGTTCTCTAATTAGGTTCTTCAAATTAGGTTAGCGTGCTATACGTTTTTTTAGTGTTTTTTTTAGCGTGCTATACGTTCATGCCAAACATACCGACGCGATGACGTAGCGGATAATTACCACGTGGGAGCTCGCTTTTTTTTTTACCGGGGGAACGCTTGCGCGTGCCTCAAAGTGTGACTCTTGTGGCAAAGACACATTTAGAGCTGTAAGCATGGAGGCCTACTTGCTGTATGTCGGCACATCCGAAAGGGAATGTGAAGGTACCTCACCCGCGTTGTATGTTGCGACGGGGGCGCCATCTTGTTAGGAATGCGCTCTGTTAGGCATGTGTAAAACATGCAAACAAGAGCCTTAACAAAGCAATCTATGAGCGATCTGTTCACTGAAAACACTTAAAATAAATTTATTTTTGACTCATCTCATGTGGCCTGGCTTTATTGTCTTGTAGTTCCATATTGTCTGGGTAAGGTGAACCATGAATTCAGCAACAGTGTAGAGCCGCCACAACAGCAACATTATATAACAATCAGTTAATGACCACATCAAACCGGTTTGAGTATTAAATCAAAAACAGAGCATGCCTTTCTACCTACAAGGGATTGAGTCCTCATCAACAACAGTTAAAGTTACCCATCGCATACAGATGAGCACAATATTTTCTCGCTACAATTAAGACATCAAATGCGAGGGTCAGGTCAACAAACCACAACACACACATACATGAGCATTGTAAATACCAACAGAAATAGGCCAGGCTGCCTACAAGGGATCCAGTCCTCATCAACACCCATCACATAAAATACAGTGCTAACAGTGAATAATACTGTTAACCCGGAATTGCCCTTACCTTAAAACAGGTGCGACCACAGAGGCCTGGGATCAGCTGCCTGATCTGTGGCGATGCTGATGAAGTGTTACCCCAAAAACTCATCATCTAATTCCATGTGGTGAAAGTTCTGTCTCAATCTGTTGAAAACTGCATCTGTGCCGTGTCAGTTCTGCAATGTCTAAACATACATTGTCCACATCTCCTTTCCCACTCACGTCACATCTCGCCTGTATAATGAGATAAGCAGGTCCGTGTACTGTGCTTTCATCAATGGTACTGCTGATTTTTGAATTGATCTCTTTAATATTTGAAACAAACTTCTTCCGCATTTGCTGTGTAATATGATCTTGTGGAGTTAGAAAACGAGACAGGAGACGTGAGAGTAGACGTAGTCGAGGTAGTTTACTAGCTCCAACTTAGCATGTCATACATTCGACAACGACACTGAACTGAACTCTCAACCGGCAGCGGAAGTGCATTGTCTGACCCCTCGCCTCTTCCCTTAAAGGTACACCGTCCTCTTAGGTGAATGTCTCTCGTTATATAGATGTGGGTCACCACAATCTACAATTTCAGCACACGAGTGATCTGACTTGTGTACAGTGCCTACTTTTGCGCCATTGAGCTCCTGGAGCTTCATCGAAGGAGGGAACTTTTTATAAGCCAGCCTTTCCTTGGGTACCATACAGGCGAAACTGAATGGAGTTGCTCGTTCTTCCATTAACTTGAAATTGATCTCGAGTACCTTGTTTGGCAGAATCTCCTTTTGATTGGTTGCAACGGCCCTTTTGTGTGCTATGCTATTTTTATTAACGCAACTGGTTCTGTGCATGGCTGCTTACACCCCCGTTAATCCACTCTTCCGAAAAGTGTGTGCCAATTACCTTTTCAGAAAGCAGAAGGGTTTTTGCATCTCTGCATCACAAGCTCCACCCTAAACGAATAGCCATGTGTTACGGGTCTTCCAATCCCTCCACTGCTGGCTGCTCCAGTTAGGCGGGTGAGAGGGGCAGGTGGGGTTAGCATCATCATCGGCCTCTTCCTCTTTCGAGCTGTTACCCCAATCTCCGGCTTCTTCAGTTTGCCCTGCGTTGTCACACCAGGCGTTGGCGGGTTTGTGCTGACAGCAATCCCAGCAGGTGTAGCATCAACGTCGGTTGTAGAAGACGCCTCTTGCTCTGGTTGCTTTTCGATTAGTTTAGATTTTTTAGTAAATCCCAAATTTGCGACTAACCTCCCTTGTTTTCTTTATGACATAGTTATCTGTATACTGACTAAAAATAGACATGAATAATGGCGAGTCGGCGCGCAGACCGAGTGGGACTAAGAGAGTTCGTTTGTTTTTTTGTTTGTTTTTTTTTCTGATTGCGCCGCCACGCTTCGATGGGGACGGCAAGAATTGCATGCATGCCGGTATCTTAATAAAAGTGAATTAGTGATCCTCATGTATGACTCATGCATCAATAATAGCCTAATTTTACGCATGATCCATGATGATGAAGACAGAAAAATAGAAATGAATAGCATAATGTCTATATTTTAGAGACCCCCCCCCAAATTTCACAAATCATGTTTTCAAGGGAACTCATGTCTTATTAAGGGTTGCCCCCCCCCGTAGTTCGCCCCCTGATGTCCGTCGCCACAAAGATTACAAAATTCCACAGCAGGTGCAAGTTGAATAGGCACTGCACTAGTAAAAGAAATCTAACAGATTTGTCAGTGCTGCCCTCCCCACCACCATACAACAACAACAAAAACAAAAAATGACTGAACTTGGTTTTTATCTTTTGTGCTGTATTATGTACTGGTAAAGGTATTCTATAGCTTGTTCTGTCATATCTGTTTGTTAACCACAGCATTGCTGCTTCTTCAAACTTACGTCTGCCTGCTTTATTCTTCTGAATTTGGCTGCTTTGTGAATATGTAAAAAGTTATATGCTGACATTTTACATGCAAAATCCTACCTGACGGCAAAAGACCACAAGGGCATTGATGATTTAGATATTTGATTTGGGTATTAGCTATTGTCGCAAATGGATAGCCTGTCATAGGTTATGGAAGCCCATAGGGGACAATATTATGTAAAATGATAATGTAAACTTGAAAATAGAATTATAATTCCACAATAGCATTATAATCTCCACATATGTGTTATTTGAGTAAGAAAGAAAGTGGAAATGTGATAATCAAATTTGCATTTTCATTTATATGGGCATTTGTATGACCCTATTAAAATGAAAATGGAAACGTTTTTTGACATTTAATTTTCAAAGTTGTACCCTGCTGTACAGTGGACAATAATTCGAATTTGAAAATTAAAATGCAATATTATGGGTGGGGGTTGGAGGGGCGAGCGGTGAGCATCATGCCGTACAAAAACAAAACGAGCCGACATGAGCTCCGCAGGCACGAACGACCGCGGAAAACAGTGGTGAACGGGGCCTGGAACCCGAGTGCTGTCGGACAAAAAAGGATAAACGGCCGGACGGGGTCGAGGAGCGGAACTCCCAGGCAAAAATTCCCCAGGGACGCGGAGCGGCTGACCGAGCACAAGCTCAGCGGGCGAAGCGTCGAGGTCCTCCATAGGAGCCGAACGCAACCCGAGCATAACCCAAGGTAAACGATCCACTCAGTTACTCTTCGAGAGCGCAGCGCCCAGCGCTGCCTTGAGCGACCGGTGAAAACGTTCACACAAGCCGTAAGCCTGAGGGTGATACGCGGTAGTGCGGTGTACCTGCACACCCAAGGATCGCGCAAGTGCCGACCAGAGCTCTGACACGAACTGGGGGCCCCTGTCTGAGGTGATATCTGACGGAGTGCCGAAACGGGCGACCCAGGAGGAAAGAAAAGCGCGTGCAACATCCGAGGATGTTGTGGAGGATAGAGGGACAGCCTTTGGCCACCTGGTGGTCCGATCTACCATTGTGAGCAGGTGCGTAAAACCCTGTGAAGAAGGTAGAGGGCCCACCAGGTCCACATGCACGTGGTCGAAACGTCTGGCCGGGATCGGAAACGGTTCGAGGGGCGATTTAGTGTGCTGGTGGACCTTAGCGCGCTGGCACGCTACACATGCAGCTGCCCACCCCTTGACGTCCTTGCGGAGGCCAGGCCAGGCCAGACGAACTTGGAACCGACCAACTTCACCGACGCCCGAACTCCAGGGTGCGAGAGGGAGTGAATCGAATCGAAAACTCGACGGCGCCAGGCCACTGGAACAACGGGGCGGGGACGGCCGGTGGAGACATCGCAGAGGAGGGCAGGACTGCCTTCCTGCATCACAGGGTCCTCTAGCTTGAGACCGGTACGCGTTGACCTAAGGGCAAGGACGTCCGGGTCGCTGGGCTGGTCGGCAGCCATAGCGGAGAAATCCACATCGAGGTGCACAGGACACACAAGCACACGCGACAGACAATCAGCAACAGGGTTGGACTTCTCGGCCACATGCTGAATGTCCGTTGTGAACTCGGAGATCGCCGCTAGGTGGCGCTGTTGACGAGCAGACCACGGCTCAGTCACCTTGGACATGGCAAAAGTCAGCGGTTTATGATCCACATAAGCCGTGAATGGGCGACCCTCCAGCAGGAAGCGGAAATGCCGGGTTGCAAGGTGCAGTGCCAGCAACTCCCGGTCAAAAACGCTGTACTTGCGCTCGCTATCCCGCAGTTTGCGGCTAAAAAATGCGAGTGGCTGCCACGCATTCGCCACACGCTGTTCAACCACGGCTATGTCGGACGCATCGGTTGTTAAAGCTATGGACGCCGTGGGTGTGGGATGGGCGAGGAGGGCAGCGTTAGCCAGGGCGCACTTAGCTCCGTCAAAGGCCTGGACCTGTTCGGGAGTACAGTCGACAGGGTCGTTAGCCTTCTTAAGCCGCAGGGCTTCGTAAAGTCGCTGAAGGAGGTGGGCAGCGCGAGGGAGGAAACGGTTATAGAAATTCACCATGCCCAAGAATTCCTGCAATGCCTCAACAGAGACTGGGCGGGGAAATTCCGCCACCGCTTGCACCTTAGAAGGCAACGGGACCGCGCCTTGCGGCGAAATGCGGTGACCCAAGAAGTCAATCACCGGCAGTCCAAACTGACACTTGGCCGAGTTGACTATCAGGCCGTGTTCGTCCAGACGACGGAAAACCTGTTTCAGGTGCGCCAGGTGCTCTTCAGCTGACGGACTGGCCACTAATATGTCGTCGAGATAAACGAACACGAAAGCAAGGTCACGCAACACCGAGTCCATCAGCCTCTGAAAGGTTTGCGCTGCCCCCTTCAAGCCAAAAGGCGTGAGCATGAACTCAAAAAGCCCAAACGGGGTGATCACTGCGGTCTTGGGCACGTCCTCTGCGCGCACGGGAACCTGATGATAGCCGCGCACCAGGTCCACCTTAGAGAAAATAGTGGTACCTGCCAGGCGTATGGAAAAGTCCTGTATGTGTGGGATGGGATAGCGGTCATTGGCGGTGACGTTGTTCAGGCGGCGAAAATCGCCGCAAGGCCACCACGACCCATCCGCCTTGGGCACCATGTGAAGCGGCGAGGCCCACGGGCTGTTGGAACGCCTCACTATACCCAGACGCTCCATGATGGCGAACTCCTCCTTAGCTATAGCCAATTTTACCGCGTCGAGGCGCCGCGCGCGCGCAAAAACTGGCGGTCCCAGAGTGGGAATGAAATGTTCTACCCCGTGTCTAGTAACCGCGGTGGAAAAGGCAGGCGTAGTCACCGATGGAAAATCCGCCAGCAAGCGCTGAAAAACATCCCCTAATGCTAAAAAGTTAGCGTGTGTTAACGGCCCGGCTCCCCTTGTCTCGCACGGAACAGTGGCGAAAGACACAGCATCAATTAAACGGCGGTTTGCAACATCAACCAGCAGACCATTAGCACACAGAAAATCCGCGCCGATAATAGGAACAGTAATGGCGGCCACTACAAAGTCCCACTCAAAATGGCGCCCGTGGACGCAAACAGTCACCAACCTTGTGCCAAACGTCGCAATGGACGAACCGTTAGCTGCACTTAACTGTGGGCCGCCGCCTTCGGCCGACCTGTCTGTCTTAGCAGGAGGGAGTAGGCTCTTTTGCGAGCCTGAGTCCACCAGAAACCGTCTTCCTGACATCGTGTCCTTAATGAAGAGCAGCTCACTACGTCCGCCAGCACCCACAGCTGCTACTGAGCGCTGGCCCTGGAGTTTCCCGCCGCCTCAAACGTGCACGGAGGGACGCAGCGCCTCGCCTTGCCGCCGAACCGCTGGTGGAAGAAACAGAGGCCTCTCCCGCGCCGTCTCCGGGCAGTCACTTCAGCCACCACTGCCGGGTCCGCGTCCTCCGACGTCGGCTGCAGATGCTCCGATGCCACACTCTGCACAGAGAACCGTCTGGTAGCCAGCAGGACCCGATCGGCCTCCTCAGCCAAACCTCGGCAGTCACCAGCGGCCAGACACGGGGAGTTAGCCAAAGCCGCGCGCACAGGAGACGGGAGCTGGCGCAGGAAAACGTGCGGGCAAAGGAACCCACCTTCGTCTGAGCCTAGCAGCGACAGCATATTGTCCATGAGATCCACAGCCGTCCCGTCGCCCAAACCGGATAGGGAAAGGATTCTATCTGCCCTCTCTGCGGTAGATAGGCTGTACCTCCGGAGCAGAGGATGTTTGAGGATGACGTATTTATCGTGTTGCGGAGGGGCGCGCAACAGCTTCATGGCCCGGCGTGTGGACTGCTGGTCTAGCGCAGGGACGACCATATAGTATCTGGAGTCGTCCGCGGAGATTCCACGCAGGTGGAACAACGCCTCGACATGCTGGAACCACGAGGCCGGGTCGCTCTGCCAGAACTCTGGGAGTTTCACAGCCTCGGCGAGAACGGCCGGCTGTGAGAGTTGGGGCGGCGTGGCCGAAGTGGATTCACACTCCTCTTCTGCTCCAAACATGTTCAATTCGGGGTCACCAATGTGGCAGGAATGAGGAAAAACACAGGAGACCAAGGCGAGTTTGATGTTTATTCCTCAACTGCAGCAGGAACAACCCTGCACCGGCGAGCCCGGGAACGTAAACCACGCCCCCAGCTCACAGTCCTGCTGGGTGAGAGGCATAGCCCCTAGTGTCCGCCACAATATAAACAATGTAATCTGCTCTTTCATTAATGGCAAATAATATTTAACTCACAATTAAAATTAAAATGCAATTTTCTAACAATTTAAAAATGAAAAATGCATTTGACATTTCATTTTCAAAAATGTACCCTGCTGTGCTATGGACAATAATTCAATACTACTACTTTCGGCTGCTCCCATTAGAGGTCACCACAGCGGATCATCCGTTTCCATTTCTTCCTTTCCTTTGCATCTTCCTCTGTCACACCAATCACCTGCAATTCTTCCCTAACCACATCCATAAACCTCCTCTTTTGGCCTTCCTCTTTTCCTCTCCCCTGGTAGCTCCATATTGAGCATCCTTCTCCCAATATACCCAGCATCTATCCTCCACACATGTCCAAGCCATCTCAATCTTGTATCTCTTGCTTTGTCTCCAAACCGTCCAACCTGAGCTGTCCCTCTAATATAATCATTCCTAATCCTGTCCTTCATCACTCCCAATGAAAATCTTAGCATCTTCAACTCTGCCACCTCCATCTCCGCCTTCTGTCTTTTCATCAGTGCCACTGTCTCCAAACCATACAACATAGCTGGTCTCACAACCATCTTGTAAACCTTCCCTTTAACTCTTGCTGGTACCCTTCTGTCACAAATCACTTCTGACACTCTTCTCCACCCACTCCACCCTGCCTGCACTCTCTTCTTCACCTTCCTTCTGCACTCCCCGTTACTTCTGTTACTTTGGACAGTTGACCCCAAGTATTTAAACTCATACACCTTCATCACCTCTATTCCTTGTATCTTCACCATTCCACTGTCCTCCCTGTCATTCACACATAATATGTATTCTGTCTTGCTCCTATTGACTTTCATTATGAGCAACAATAACAACAACAACAACAACAATAATAATAATAATAATAATAATCCATCCATCCATTAACTGAACCACTTATCCTGCTCTCAGGGTCGCGGGGATGCTGGAGCCTATTCCAGCAGTCACTGGGCAGCAGGTGGGGAGACACCTTGGACAGGCCGCCAGACTGTCCCACAGGGCCGACACACACACACACACACACACACACACACACACACACACACACACACACACACACACACACACACACACACACATTCACACCTAGGGACAATGTAGTACGGCCGATTCACCTGACCTACATGTCTTTGGACTGTGGGAGGAAACCGGAGCTCCTGGAGAAAATCCACACAGACACAGGGAGAACATGCAAACTCCACACAGAGGACAATCCGAGATGACCCGCCAAGGTTGGACTACCCCGGGGGTCGAACCCAGGACCTACTTGCTGTGAGGCGACCGCGCTAACCACTGCGCCACTGTGCCGCCAAATATTAACAATAATAATGCATTTTATTTATACAGTGCTTTTCAAAATCCTCAAAGATGCTTTACATATATTAAAATAAACCAAAAAACAACACACCAAAAAACATAAAACACACAACATTACTCACACATTAAATGCAATTCTGAAGAGGTGAGTTTTGATTAATGATGTGAACGTGGACAGATCAGTGCAGTCTCTGATGTGTTTCAGCAGAAACAGTTCCAGAGGGAGGGAGCAGCTATGGAGAAGACTGTCGCCCCAGGTCCGATGCTTGGTCCTATGTGGTGGAGACAGGAGGTCTGCATCAGAGGAGCGAAGGCTGCGGGAAGCAGTTTGGTAGTGTAGCAGATCGGTGAGGTAGGAGGGGTCTGGTTATGGAGGGCTTTGTGAGTGAGGAGAAGGACTTTTGAAATGGATCCATCCATTGTAGCCAGTGGAGCTTCTGGAGGACAGGGGTGATGTGTTAACGGGCGTGGGAGTGGGTGAGCAGGCGAGCAACAAAGTTCTGGATGTACTGGAGTTTGTTTAGGACTTTTGATGATGAGCCATACAAAATGTTGTTGCAGTAGTCAATTCAGGATGTGATGAAGGCATGGATCAAGTTTCAGCAGCAGAGAAGGAGCGTGATGGGCGGAGATGAGCTATGTTTTTGTTACCCAAAATTTTTTTTCTGGGGACCCACTTTTTAAAAATGACAAACCATTGAGACCCAATTCACAATAAGCCTTCTCTATAAATCGTGAGAAGAGCGAATTTGTGCATAAGTGAACTTTCCTAACCATTTTACTGCCATTTCCGCATCACCTTATTTTATCTTGAATGGGTAAACCAGCCATTTCGAAGAGATATATTTGATAAATCACAACTTCATTTTATGCATGTATTGTTGAAAAAATATACACATTTTAAATGCTCTATAAATGAAACAAAATAAGTGCATTTAGGCAGCGTTAACAGGCTTTTTTTTTCTCTTAGCGGTACAACAAACAATGTACACTAGCCTTTCATATTAGATTCAGTGTTATAAGTACAATTATTAGAACAATACAAACATTCAGTACTAGCAAAAACATGCTTCTTTTTGGAAGTTTTTTTGAAAGGCTCGTGCCTATTATCAGAACAAGTGTGACTGTGTAAGTGCAGCTATTGTTATCAAGCAGTCAGCAATCAATTTGAACGGTCAACAATCAATTTATTAACCACATCAGGTCTATTAAACATCAAATCTCATTAGGCCCATTATGTGCTATTTACTGATCCTGAATATTATCGTTTTAGGCCTACTCCAAATATCCAATTGTGCATATTAATTTTATTTACACCTGTCTAATGTGATAGGTAGGCCTACTTGCTTTTGAGCATTGCATTCCAGCATACCAGGTGCAGCATTCCATCTATTTCTGGCAGGAACTGTGAGTGTGGCTCATGTGGCTCAAAGGTGTACAGCAGATACAAATCTTAAATAAAAGACTATGGAAGAAATTCTGCCAATTTATTTGGTGACCCAAATAAAATCTCTCTGAGAATGACTGCCATAGGCTACCCACCAGAACCTGACTATCGCGAAGACGTCACACTCAAGGCAGGAAGCTTGAAAACTGTAGAAAGTCTGTGCGAGAATGGTGAGATGGTAAAAAAAAAAACTTGACTTGTTTACCATCACTTTCCTTTGACCAAATTGATAAATGGGTGGAGGAATTTGCCAGGATCCCCAAAAAGATTGAAAAAAAAGAACAAAAAGGGTACAGCAACTGGATTGAAGCTTACATCCATGATGTTGAAGGTGCGGGCCACATGGCCCGCACTGGAAACACTGTAATCTAGAAAATGTGATGTTTGCAAATAGTATTAACATCAATTGTTAGCGCTACTAAAGTTGTCAGATGACAAATCAATCCTTTGGCTTGTGCAAACTTTCAAAAGTAACTAATGTTGCAGGGTTTCATGATCAACCTGCATCAATTATACAGTAATACGACAGCGGCGCAAGTGCATCACTGCTAACTTAACCTTTCATGGATTTATTTGTTGTTCAATGAATGAGTGTTATTCTAGTCTTTTCTAATAGGTTTCACGTTGCAAGGTAGTACTAAATAACAGAGTCTGGAAGCAAGTGACATACTACAAACAATTTTGTTCTGGTTTCAGTCAAAGTTGAGGGCAGCAATACAACCACTGTCAGGGCAAAGTATGCATACCATATTATGCGTAAAGATGAGCCTACCTATAGGGTACAGGTAATGAGTTAAGTTAGCATTAAAGTAGAATAAACTGAATCTCATCACTTATTAGCTATTACTACATTTGTTTTTTGTTTTTTTATAATTTTATGTGGTCTCATGAAAATTCAGATCTTGTTCAATTGTTCATAGATAGTTTCCCTTGAAGCATTATAGCAGCAACCCCCCGCCACTGAATTTGATGTTTCCTAGAAGATTGGACAAAAAAAAAAAAAAATTCGATAAATCACCAGACCACAGTCTCTGATGCTTAGTCAAAACTGCTCCTGTTGAAATTAAGCTAACAAGTCTATAGTGTAACACACCAGTGATAGATATTATATCGCGGTAATTTTTGGTAATTAAGGTTAGGCCACCGTGTTTAACAATTTAAGTCACTGTTCTTTTCAGGTTGAATTATCAAGTGCAGCTGAGACGATTCAGCAAATCAGCTGTACCTGCAAAGCTGGCCTCAGGCACTGCCCACACCTTATTGGCCTCCTTTACACTCTTGCCCATTACAGCAAATTAGGATGTAAGTCAGTCCCCAAAACAAAAAGTACAACATCATTACGTCAGACGTGGCACATCCCCTCACTTGAATTAGGTATAAACCCCAACCAGCTACTCTCCTGAAGATTAATAAAATCAAACCACCCAAGACACATGACAACCAAAAAATATTAAATTATGGCATTGGACCAAAAATTTACCGTCCCATCCCCTAACCTCTGCCCTGTGAAGAAAGCAACTGGAAGCAACCGCCAGATGGTGCGACTTTTGGAAACAAACAGAAAATATCTGGAATTAGGGTTGAGTGATCGTTTCTATTTTGATATTGTCTAATCGTGGTTACTCAAGATTGCTGATAGCGGGGTACGACTTTGAAAATTAAACGTCAAATAACTTTTCCATTTTCATTTTAATATGGTCATAGAATGCCAATATGAAAGAAAATGCAGATTTGATTGTTGCATACTCATTTTCATTTTTACTCAAATAACACAGACATATGCAGAAAATTATAATGCTATTGTGGAATTAAATTTTCCTTTTTCAAGTTTACATTATCATTTTAATATAATCCTTAAGGGCTTCCATAATAGGTAGTGCCAATGTGACAGCTGTTTACATGTAAATGTTCTTGATTGTAGTTTTGATTACTGTTTGTTAGTCTCAGTTTTCTGGTTGTTTGACTTTTAATAATTTCCTGATTGTTAATTCTGATTGGTGGCTGTGCTTGGGCCATATGGGTTATGGGGCGAGATGAAACCAGGGAGAGTGTGGGTGAAGTGTTAAATAGGTCATAACACTAATATCCACTCCAAGACTTTGGTCCAATTTTACCCTCCTGGGTTGTCCTCCATTTCTACACTGTCTCTGTCTGGTGGAAACTCGGTAGCATCAATAGAGGCTGTACCCCCCTGACCTAATCCTTGAACCCTGTACCACCCCAACAGTTAGCCAAGCAGCCCCTCCTTCTGCCACAGCGATCTCGAAGCACACAGAGCAAAATACAACCCTATATTAACTACAACCAGGCACACGCACAAATTCAAATGCATAACCTTAATCTGAACATCACTGGTATCCCTGCACACTTACACAAGATTGTACCTTATTCTTCTTATTCACATATTCAACATATCAACTGGTACAGCTAGCAGAACAAAATAAAAGCTTGCCGAACAGTATTAGCACTATTAAGAATGGACAGCAGTAAGCACTACAGCAAAGTTGTGATCCGTTAATTGTAATAATGCATCTCAGAATAGACCTGTTGACATGAAACGAATATAATCTACATATTCGAATTGTACAAGCCATATCATGTGTAAAAAAAAAATCAGATGTAACTTCTGTGCTTATATTCTTTTAACTACCAGCCAGTTGCCAGGTGTTAGAGGTTACATAACAATGTCACTTGAAAAGTTCCTGCTCAAATGTTTGACCAATCTTGTGCATTGCAGTGGAGCATGAAAAATTTAAGTAGCTGCTGTCTACAATAAATTAAATTTGGATTAATTGTGATGGATGTATAGGGATATATTATTAAATTTATTCAAATGTTAATGCCATACCAGTCTGCATTTATATTTCCAATTCAGTCCATCAGGAGCAGTCAGAAGTTTCTACTCATCTAATTAGTAGGGTTTTTCTTTATTTTTACTAAACTAAGTGCAGTGCCCGTTCAGTGCTCATTCAACTTGCACCTGTTATGGAAATTTGTAATCTGAGTTTGGTGCCGATTGAGCAGCAGTTTTTACCCGTGACGTCATCACGTCTGTATGACATCATCACATCACACACATGATGTTGTCACGTC
Source organism: Lampris incognitus (assembly GCF_029633865.1). Classification (NCBI taxonomy): domain Eukaryota; kingdom Metazoa; phylum Chordata; class Actinopteri; order Lampriformes; family Lampridae; genus Lampris; species Lampris incognitus. The sequence goes on from NC_079214.1 coordinate 45,444,796, forward strand.
TGTATGTTTGGCACGAACATATAGCATGCTAACCTTAGCCTAATTAAGGAATAGTGAATTGCATTTGAATTTGTTGCTGTTACATGTCTTTGAATATGAAATAACTGTTCTCATTATAAAATGTTAAGAGAAGTGTAGCATAGTATATATACAATAACAGTCAAAAGTTTGGACGCATCAAATGGAATGGTTTTTTTTTGGGGGGGGGGGTTCAAAATCTTGAACTTACTGCCTATTTCTCAATTTCTTTCCAAAACAATTTTGGACTAAAAATTTTTTTTTAAAATAATTTCGAAATGCCCCCCACCCCAACAAGTTGCTTCATTTAGTACTCAAGTAAGAATAGTCCCACACAGACACAAGGAGAACATGCAAACTCCACACAGAGGACAACTCGGGATGACCCCAAAGTTGGACTACCCCGGGGCTCGAATCCAGAACCTTCTTGCTATGAGGCAACCGCACTAACCACTGCGCCACCGTGCCGCCATTTTCCTTCCATAGTCCAAAGATATGTAGGTCAGGTGAATCGGCAATACTAAATTGTCCCTGGGTATGAATGTGTGTGTGTGTATGTCGGCCTTGTGTGATGGCCTGGTGGCCTGTCCAGGGTGTCTCGCCACCTGCCGCCCACTGACTGCTGGGATAAGCTCCAGCATCCCTGCGACCGAGAGCAGGATAAACGGTTCGGATAATGGATGGCTGGATGGATAAAACTAGTCCAGTACTCGTTCAGGTGTGATCCCCACTCTGACCACAACATGGGTTATGCACTTCAAATCTCTTAACATTGCTCTTTAAATCTCTAACGTTGCTCTATCAAAGAAGTCTTGAAGTGTACTGAGGGAAGTGAACCAACATTGAAGTGCTGAACAGAGTTAAGGAAGCTATTGGTCACCAGGATAGTTTACTGACAATGGTAAAAAAAAAAAGGAAATTAAACTGGTTTGGGCATGTTTGCCGAATGGAAAGGACACTTGCAAAGGACATCCTGCGAGGCCTGGTAGATGTGATTAGGAAGAGAGGGAGACCAAGAAAAACCTGGGTAAACAATATCGGAGAATGGCTACAGTTGAGCATAGTGGAAGCAGGGAGAGCTGCGATGGATAGGGATCAGTGGAAGACAATTGTTAAGGCATCAGCTGTGCTCCTACGACCTCCATAGGTTACAGAACTGATGATGATGATGTACTGAGGGCCAGCACCGAACGCACCGCCTTTTACACTGTAAGGGCACAGCAATTAAAGAGACAGTGCATCTTTTTTCCAGTCCTTGTATGTATGTATGCCCTTCAATTTTCTCCACAAACGCTCATCTGGACAACTTTACACTCCACACTGCACTTTAATGGGTCCTAAGCAATACACCTGCCAAGTGTGAAGTCGATTGCACAAACGATTGTTTAGAAAATCGAAGGACAGACATAGTACATACATGCGGCCTGGCAGCCGCTCTGGGGGCAGGCTTCAGAGGTGGTGGCTGAGCAGGTCCACTGAGTCCATAATTGGTCGAATCGTATTGTCATGGCAATAGCAGGGAGAGGACCCAAATGCAGACGGTAAGGACAGGCTGGGTTTGAACAAAGCTTTAATAACACAAACACGTACAAACAGCAGGGACAGACGGCAGGTACAGACAGAGAAGAAAGCTCACATCATGACGCAGCGCATCCGGCGACCAAGAGTCTCTGTGAGTGTCTCTGTGAGTGTCTCTGTGAGTGTCTCTGTGAGTGTCTCTGTGAGTGTCTCTGTGAGTGTCTATGTGAGTGTCTATGTGAGTGTCTATGTGAGTGTGTGAGTTGATCTGACAAGGCCCCGAGAAACCACAGGGCATATATACCAAGGGGGGCCCAATCAGGGAGATTGGGCACAGGTGCACAGGACAGAGCAGGAATCATACCACCAATCAGAGAAAGGGGAGGGAGATTGGGCACAGGTGTGCAGGACGGGGCAGGACCGGACAGCCAATCGGAGAAAGGGGAGGGAGATTGGGCACAGGTATGCAGGACAGGGTAGGAACCGGACAGCCAATTGGAGAAAGGGGAGGGAGATGTGCGCAGGTGCGCAGGAACTGCATAGCCAATGGGAGAAGGGAACAGGTGTGTGAAGCCGGGCAATCAGAGTCACTCAAGTACATGGGTGCAGGTGAACTGAAACACCAATCAGGGGATGGGCAAGCCCCGATGACCCAGATCGCACACCCATGAAACCTATTTGAATGGCCCTGCCACTACCCTCCCTTCTAAAAGGGACAAAATACACTTTTTTATTGCTGCCTGACCCCCATGACACAGACAACCCCAAAAATATTGTCTTTCTTTTAAACAGCACTTTTTTCTGCCCCCACTGTCATGGGTGTAGCAGAGAGAGGACCCAAGTGCAGATCTGGTTGCCCTCCAGATCAGTTGGATCCATCAGTCCAGCCCTCAGGTCATCCACATGAGATCCCAGGCCCCATTCATCCTCTCCCAGACCGCTTAGTCCCAAAGCCCCCCCCCCCCCAGATCCCCTCCATTCATCCTGCTTGGTGCTCCTGGTTTGTTCATTTGGGACGTCTGGAATCCGTCCCTTGGTGTTTCGGTTCACCTGCGCCCATTTGCCTAAGTGATTCTGATTGCCCTGCTTAACTCGCCTATTCCCCTTTCTCCAGTTGGCTGTGCGGTACCTGCGCCCAATCTCCCTCCCCTTTCTCTGATTGGCTTGTCTTTTCTTGCCCTGTCCTGTGCACTTGAGCCTAATCTCCCTGATTGGATCCCCTATGTATATAGTACCGCTGGTTGCCCGGGCTCCCTGTCGGATCATCTCACAGAGACCCTCAGTCGCCAGATGCACCACATCCTGTTGCGAGCCTTCCCTGCTGTCTGTACCTGCAGTCTGTAAATTCTTGTTGAATAAAACCTTGTTCTAGCCCACTTTGTCTCCGCTGTTTGCACTTGGGTCCTCTTCCTGCTCCCGGCGTGACACTTTCTTTCTAGATGCATAGGTCACCTCTCACTGGCCGATATCCGACTCCTACTATGAGGAACTTGACAGATGGCAGTGAGTTGGCGGCGGTAACAGTTTGCCCTGCAGTAGCCAGCCTGATCTGGAAGGAGAAACCCATGCTGCAGCTGTTTTCCTGGATGACTTGGGCCAGAGCTGCAACCTCAGTTTGACCTGCGATGACTGGACTGGGCTCCTCCTTGGAGTAGCCCCTCCTTGGTGCACCCTCACCTGATAAGGTTTGTGTGGAGGTGACATGAGCATCAGTGGCAACAGCTCCTGTGTCAGTAGTTGGCCTGCTCTGGAAGAAGGACATGTAGGTTCTATCTGGGGGGGGGGGGGGCTTGACTTGAGGTGGTTGGGCTGGAGGTGATGGAACAACAGCTGCAGCTGCTTGCCCAGGCACAGAGGGTTGTTTTGGTGAGGGTAGTTCACCTTTGTCCTCCCCATTCCGGGTTCCTACTATGAGGAACTCGACAGGAGACAGTATGGCTGGAGGTAACAGTTTGCCCTGCAGTAGCAAGCCTGCTCTGGAAGAAGGAGGCGCCTGTGCTGCAGTTGTTTTCCTGAATGACTTGTCACCTCCTCGGGCCAGAGTAGCCAAGACCAACAGCAACCTCAGTTTGACCTGAGATGACTGGGCTGGGCTCCTCCTTGGATTAGCCCCTCCTCGGTACACCCTCACCTGAGGTGGTTTGTGTGGAGGTGACATGAGCATCAGTGGCAACAGCTCCTGTGTCAGAAGTTGGCCCGCTCTGGAAGAAGGATGTGTAGATTCTATTTGGAGGGGGGGGAGCTTGACTTGAGGTGGTTGGGCTGGAGGTGATGGAACAACAGCTGCAGCTGCTTGCCCAGGCACAGAGAGCTGTTTTGGTGAGAGCGAGCCACCTTTTTCCTCCCCATATCGGGTTCCTATTACAAGGAACTCGACAGGAGACAGTATGGCCGGAGGTAATAGTTTGACCTCCAGTAGCCAGCCTGCTCTGGACGCAGGAGGCGCCCATGCTGGAGATGTTTTCCTGGGTGACTTGTCACCTTCTTGAGCTGGAGTTTGCAAGACCTACAGCAACCTCGGTTTGACCTAGAGGAATGGGCTGGGCTCCTTGGAGTAGCTCCTCCTTGGTACACCCTGACTTGAGGTGGTTTGTCTGGAGGTGACACGAGCATCAGTGGCAACAGATCCTGTGTCAGTAGCTGCCCTGCTCTGGAAGAAGGAGGTGCTGGTTCTACTTGGGGGGGGGGGGACTTGACTTGAGGTGGTTGAGCCAGAGGTGATGGGACAAATGGAGGCTTGTCACTTGTGGATGGTGGGCAATTTCAGACACAGCTTCTTAACCATCTCTCTCTTCTGCAGTTAAGGGGGCTTGTTGGGAGGCACTGGAGGAATGGGGGGGTGCCTTCTGATAGGCCAACTTGGGAGCCAATGAGGTCTGCTGGGGAGACCTGTCTCATGTGCACACTCTGCAGGAGCAGATTCCCTGTTTATTCTGGTTAGTAATGACATATCATATTATCATTATTATTATTATTAATTACATATCATATAATCATTATCATAAATCATTATTATTATTAATGTAATAATATATATTAGTGCAGTGCCCGCTCAGGTGTAATCCCCCCACCACAATGTGGGTCTCTTCAAATCTCTAACCTTGCTCTCTCAAAGAAGGCGCTCCCTCAACTGAAGTCTTGAAGAATACTGAGGACCAACACTGAGCGCACGGCCTTTTACATTGTGACAGCACAGAGACAATTAAAGAGACAGTACACCACAATATGGGTTACAATGGTAGAGTGGCTCTGTTCATTCGGTTGCCACAGGAAGAATGAATGTGTGTGTGTGTGTGTGTGTGTGTGTGTGTGTGTGTACTTCAAACCCAGACAGACGGACAGACTCCAACCATTGCTTTGGTAGCCAGAATTTCTGGGAAAGAAAAGTGTTTTTTTGATATCTACAGCATGTAATGATACTGCAGAGCGCAGACACGTGCATTTAGATATTCACGAGGCGGGGAAACGGGAAACGGTGGGGAAACTCAAATCAAATTACTACTGGACATTTATCTTGATGCCCCCCCCCCGAGATTTGAATTTGACACCTTTTCCATGAAGAAAAAAACAGCATTGTCTAGACACAAAAAAGAGCAATGTTGGGTGTTTTTTTTGCATATAATGATAGACACATTAAAATACCGTGCAGATAACAGAGGAACAGTAACCGAGGAAAATACAATTTTTATTTCATGTGGTCTTTAAATTCTGCATGAGTTGGTTGATCCGCCAATTCTGCTTTCTAGCAGCCGGCAGCCAGGTAAACAAAAAAAAACAAAAACAAACACAAACACAAACCCCGGCTGGAACTAGTCCCGCCTTTATGGAATGAATGACGGTTTGAATTTTGTTAACAATAAAACGTGGCACGCCGATGTTAATGCAGTAGCAATTGTATTTTAAATTTGGTAAATCACAACGCATGAGGCAGGTCCTACTAAACGATACCGAAGGTGTAGATAACGCAGAGCTCATCACCGTTCACACTGTGACGGACCAGTAATTAAAGAGACAGTACACCTCTTTTTTTCCCCCCCACGTTTAGTAGGACGCGCTCGCAACTCGCATCAGGTGCGCCGCGCGGTGGGTCTGGAGTCTGGACGGTTTCGTGCTTGTTGGGAAACGAAATCTCGAACGCTGTCGTCTGAAAATGTAAATACAAACAGAGTTGCAGCCTTTATATTTTGATTCAGTGTCAATAACTGTACACTGGAGCGGGAAATGTGAATGAAATTCGCCATGGCATCCACGTTCGAATGAAGTGAACGAGGCTGCACGGTACGCTCCCATAGAGACGCCTCCCCGGAGTTCTCTCGCTCGGCGCCTCCACTAGTATTGTGGCGTCAAGAAGGTGTGGCGCTCGTTTGTCCTCACTCACTAAAGAGGGTTGCCGAAAGAGTTGCTGAAACAAAGAGCTGAGCGCAGCCATTATATCAGAGCATTGTTCTAGAGCGAAACTTCAGTGTGATTATTATTATTATTATTATTATTGTTGTTATTGTTATTAATAATAATAATAGCCTATACATTCTTCTTATATAGCACGTTTCCAGAACCCAAGGACAGACAAGAAGTGCCACAAGGTGAAAAGAAGAGCAAGAACAGACTGACAACAGAGAGCATAAAGCTGAAACTAATGCAACAAAACATCACAACGGAGCAACTGAATGACACCAAGCTGCAGCAGATGCACCTTGTCAGAAGCGTGAGGGAATTATAGGCAGCCAGGCATTACCTCGAAATAAGAAGGCTTTGCTGCTGTTGTGAAGTCCCACCACTTGGGTAATTCCATAGGTGGCGTTTGCCAGGTCAAGTTCATTGATGATATCAATCTGGTATTCTTGATCTGTTCCGAAACCCAAAACTGGTGAAGAGAAAGAAGAATTAAATCACCCTCAGGCAATCATCTCCATCGTCTGATGAAGTGAAAAGGGTAACGTGTGGAAGAAAAAAAAAGGTTTACTGAAAATAAAACGGTTCTAACATATAATAATGATAATTCTTTAACGTGCGTGAAATGTGCCAATGTGCCTATTTATGCAAGTCACTCAGTCTAAATTGCATCTTTATAAGCTGTTGTCAAAACGTAGTTTTGCTCAATATCGCTGCCAACACCTGTCCTCTTCTCTGCAGGTGCGCTGTGCGCAGATACAAGAGTAAAGTAAGAGGTATCCTCTGTTATGCCGTGGCTATTGCTGTTTTTGGATATTGTCTGGCAGTCAGTCTGAATGTGCATTGCAATTAAAGACCCGCTGACAAAAATGTAGTCGTCTGTAGAAGCCTCCAAAATCCACATGACACGCTTGTGCGAAAGTTGCAAATTATTGGGGAGCGTACTACCGGCGACGGCCCACTTTTTAATCGTTACCAAGATCGTGTCTCTTGAACGCTTCTCTCAGGGTGATAGGATGACAGGCTACTCACCTGGTTTGGCGAAAAAGGAAAGGAATAACAAAGCCAGGGAAATATCCATTTGTGTGCGGCTGCGCTGTACAGTTTCCTCGGATGGACCCAACACTGCGCGCGCGTCCTGCCGGCAATACACACTGACCCGCTCTGATCCGACAGGGGCTCTGCGTCTCGCTCACCGCGGCTGCATATAGAGGCACGGAGCGCTCCAACCAGCACGGGAGGAGGGGGTACCGGCGGCGCAACGTCAAAATAGTTTATGAGAAAGAATCGTGTTCGCCGGACGAAAGAAGGCTCATTTAAATGTCGGAGTTAAAACAGACCATTAGTAAAATCCAGGCAAAGAGAAAAATAAACTGAGGATAGATTCTGAAGAGAATCTTCAAATCCCCCGCCCCCGTCCTCCGTTCAGAAAATAGATAGATCCAATTTTGGAGGTGAGACACGGATTTTCAAAGAAAGTCGGCAAGTCGAGGATGTATGGATTATCTTCGTAAAATAGTCGGAATTGTTCTCTCTCTCTCTCTCTCTCTCTCTCTCTCTCTCTCTCTCTCTCTCTCTCTCTCTCTCTCTCTCTCTCTCTCTCTCTCTCTCTCTCTCTCTCTCTCTCTCTCTCTTCTGATTAGCAGACATTTGGCTATCCGCTGCAAATTCATGAACCAAAAAAAATTAAATAAATAAACAAAACAATCCAACCTTCACCAAAGAGCATGAAATCTGATAGGACACGTTTGTGTAATTTTGTATTTTATCTAATTTTCACTAAAACACACAAGCCTTCTGCGCTGTGGGTTTACACTAAATGACGAACGGGGATTACAGTTCAAACACAGAAAACAAGACGTTCCTCTTCCTCTTCAGACACCGTGACCACCAAATCCTTCAGTCCCTCCCTGAATAGGGCCTCTCCTACCTCTGAAAATCCTGCGGATTTATAAACCCTCCTCCTCCAATCCTCTTTCCTCCGGGACCTGTCCTTCTTGAGCATCATTAATCATAGCCCTCTCTCGCCTGGCTCATCTAATTTGTGTACATTGTCAGACTCACTGTTTAGCTCATAGAATCACAAGTTGGTGAAGTAGAGAACAGTGATATGTGTGGTTGTGGTGGCTACGCGGTGTGCAGTGTGCTCTGCTTCCACAAGTGTGTCTACCTGACAAGATGCAGTATCTTCTTTGGGATGCAGGTCACTGCTCTCGCTTTTCAAATTTCACCATAAACAGCATGGGTGTTTGCCAAGGCTATCTCACAATGATACTACACATTCTTGAAAGGAATAACAACAACAAAAAACAAACTTTGTTGCATCAGATACACAGAAAGGTAGATGCCCCCCCAACACACACACACGACTGTTTTTCCATACTTGTGAGGATCCTTGTTGATGGCCTTCATTCCCTAGCCCCTAACTCCTAACTTTAACTTTAACCATCTAAACTACATGTCTAACCTTAAAAATTAGGCTATCCCGACCTTAACCTAAATCTTATTCTAACCTTAACCCTAAACCCAAGTCCTTACCCTAATATAGACCCTCAAAGAAGTGTGAATCGGACAAAATGTCCTCACTTTGGATAAATGTCCTCGTTCTTGTGGTTAAAAACTCTGGTCCTCACAAAGATATCTAAACAAGAACACACACACACACACACACACACACACACACACACACACACACACACACGTGTTAACACGGAGTTACCATGCTGTACTGTAAATAAATACCACCAACCTGGTTGTGTGACAATAAAGTTTCTTGACTCTTGAGTCTTGCATCTTTATTTATTTATATATATACTCATTTTATTACTATATTGATCCCCGTGGGGAAATTCTTACTCTGCATTTAACCCATCCAGGCGGTGTAGCAAGGAGCATTGGGCAGCTGTCGTGCAGCGCCCGGGGACCAACTCCAGTTCATCTTGCCATGCCTCGGTCAGGGGCACAGACAGGAGTATTAACCCTAACATGCATGTCTTTTTGATGGTGGGGGAAACCGGAGCACCCAGAGAAAACCCACACAGACACAGGGAGAACATGCAAACTCCACACAGAAAGGACCTGGGACGACCTCCCAAGGTTGGACAACCCTGGGTTTCGAACCTAGGACCTTCTTGCTGTGAGGCGACAGCGCTAACCACTGTGCCACTGTGCCGCCCAAAGATCTTGAGTCTTGCACACAGCTGAGGTTGTTCATCACTGAAAAAACAACAGGTCTCCTGGTGCAATCTTCTAATAAAATGTGCACATATTGATGCACAAAAAAAAAATTGGGCTCTACTAATTTTGAAGACTCTAGATTTCTATGCCAGATTATTATAGCAAAACACAAGTGAAAGGGATGCAGACAGACAGAGAGAGCATGAGTGAGAATAACTGGCAGTCATGTGAATGTCAACAGGATTAGCCATCTAATTTAGTCCCATTCTCCAGATTGCAGCATTGTGGTGCAGTCTAGCTGTTTTTCGATCTATACTTTTCAACACATTACAGTGCTCACCATCCTACTACAATCACACACCGTGGGGCCCCTATAAGAGGTCCCGCCGGCAGTCTGTTTTTATCAGGCAATAGGCAATCGAGATATCCAATTGTGCACGTACAGAACTGACCTCAAAAATGGTACCCAGAAAGCTAATTTTCTGTGGCTGTTAGCTTGTTACCCTGAGATGGAGGCCAAAGTTTGGTTTCCTCTGGGCAGAATGGGGAGTGGAATTAAACCCATAGGAAGCTAGTCACTGTCACTGGCTGGATAAATGACATCCAGGGGTGCATCCATATTACATGAAGGTACCATCAGGGCCCAAGATTTTTATGAGCCATTACATCCATTCATACCTTGATTTTGAGCTGACTCAACTCCCAGAGATAGCCCAATAAAAAACAACCATGTTTTGTATGCAGCTACAATTCCCTTTGCCCTATCAGTTCATCAAATTACTAGAGTACACAGAATGTTTGCCTATAGCAGGAAGAGGATGATATCATAGGATCTGCACCACGCATTATGATTGCCCTGGGTCTTTCCACTTGGCTGGCATGAGGGTGTTGACAACGAGTTTAGTCCATATCAACATGTTTAATATGTTTTTGCAACCTTAGAATTAGTTTATCACTGTGTGTGACACCTTTGTGTCACAGGTAGTGTGCACGCAATGTATATATATGTGTGTGTGTGTGTATATATATATATATATATATATATAAATAAATACAGATGCAGGAAAAAAGTTTTAATAAAGCTTTAATTTTGTTCCTGCATCTGTGTTGATATTCCGCTCATTAGTTGAGCGCTTATAGCAACACCATTGACGGTTTCAGAAAAAAACGCTATATACATATACATATATATACACACACACACACATATATATATACACACACACACACACACACATATATATTTATATATATATATTCACACACACACACACACATACATACATACATACATACACACACACATGTATATATATATATATATATATATATATATATATATATATATATATAATCCAGTGAGTCAAGTAAATTCTTTATGAGACAGCACAAGCCTGTTTCATGCCATAAGCAATCATCAGCTGTCACACAGTTGTTGACAGCTGATGATTGCGTATGGCATGAAACAGGCTTGTACTGTGTCATAAAGAATTTACTTGACTCACTGGATTATTTTCTCCTTATTTGTTGAGCACTTTCACTACCATTGAGTGTTTCTTTAAACGAAGTTATATATGTCTGTGTGCAACAATTAAGTAATAGAATAACCACAAAAAAACAACTTCTCTTTGTTAATCCAAACTTTTGTTTTCTAAGCCTGGCCAACAGGTTTGCCAGAAACCTCCACCGAAGTTCATATTCTTTACTACACCTGTGACTCGGAAACCCTACACATATTTTTAACTGTCTACTAGTACTACTACTTTCGGCTGCTCCCGTTAGGAGTCGCCACAGCTGATCATCCGTTTTCATTTCTTCCTGTCTTCTGCATCTTCCTCTGTCACACCAGCCACCAGCATGTCTTCCCTCACCACATCCATAAACCTCCTCTTTGGCCTTCCTCTTTTCCTCTTCCCTGGCAGCTCCAGACAGTTAATATTTTTAACTGTCTCTGTGGCGAGATTACAAATTGGTACTGGATAAAGTAGTACATCCATCCGCTTTCCAGTGGACTAGCATAGAACAAAGGAGTCCTTCACCATCAAGCTAAAACAGAGACTTGAGATGTACAGCAAATTAGTGTGAAGCAGCTCATTTTCACCCACAGATCAACTGGCTGGGAGGGAATGACACTAAAGCTCCCTGCCTGTCCTGGACTGCCAAATCCCTGCAACATGAATACAATTAAGATAGAGCCGAGTAATGATACAGGCTTAAAATCATCAGGAAGCAGGTGCCTTTCATGTTCCAGTCTATTCTTAATGCACCAAAAGGAGCTTGTATGTGCAAATCCCACAAGAAGTCACGTGAAAGAGATCTATGTTTGATATGATAAAGCATTTGATATGATGAACTGTGGTGTCGCATGGGCCCAACTAATATACGTAGCTGGTGTCAGTGCAGCACAGGAAATAGAAACACACAGCTGTCTCCTGCTGTGCCTGCTGAACACACATCATGTTCTATTATTCAGTGTTAAAGCACCCACATTCCCACCAGCATAATGCCCAAATTAGCAGTTTGATGGTAGCCTGCTTCCTCCTCTGCCCTTTCCAAGAGGCAGAGGGACAACTCCATTGATCCAGTCAGAAGACGACGATAAGTGGCGTGTCCACTTTCAAGGCAAGAGCATGGTTGTAGTAGTGGTTGATGGCTGTCTGCAGATGCCTTTCACTAGTGAGGCCGATACATCCTAAGGAAAACCAAGGAATGGAGTGAGAAATCCATGATGAGTTGCCCTCACTTTCTGTAATCCTGAAGTAGTAAAAATTCAAGGGTTCAGGTCAAAGTCCAGCTGGATATGTCATTCTGTTCAGCTGTATTCAAGTGTTTTAGGCCCAGGCTGGTTTTAATAGGGTGGGGGAAGGTCATCAGTCTCCACTATCGGCTCCAGAGGGAGGCTCTAATGGCACCCATGGGAATCAGTGCTTTAACTTTAGTTTGTCAGCCACAGTTCGAGGCTTACTGACTGTCACTTCTTGGGGAACATGATTAATGTGTTCTTAAGACGGGCTTGCAGAAAGAAAGGGGCTTTACTGAGGTGTGGATGTGTCACACTACAAACGACACAGTGGTGAATGCTATTCAACATGATAACAAACCAGCAATTGAGTGGCAGCTACAATTGCTGGTGTCGAAAATACAATTCATGTCCTGCAGGAATTTTCAAAGATGCAATTCTAAAAACGATTTTCTTCATCCAGTGAAAATCAAATGGATAACACACTGGAGGTTCTGTTATTTTCAAAGGTTACCTACTGTGAGTCAAGAATAAGTCATAGATTGGTTGGTAATGGCCAACACCACAGTAGACCGCTACGTTGTTAAAAAAAAAAAAGAAAAAAAAAGATGTGACCTGCAGGCAATTTCAAGGTCGAATTCAAAACTGACTGTCCCGAACATGATGGCCAATAATTGTCCTTGCAAGTTGTTGGTTTGTTCCATTGACATATACAACAACAGCCAGCCAAAGCCTGACCCACTTTTGTTCTGAACTTAGTTCAAGGAGAGGTAAACATGCTTGCCCGACAGGGGAGGTGCAAGTGGAATGACATCTTCCTGCTGTATTGCCATATCAATAAAAGTTATTTTTTTGGCCCACAGACAAAAAGACTCATCTGAGAGAAAACACTCACTGGCAAAAAATGACATGAATGGCGGCACTATAGCACAGTAGTTAGCGCTGTCTGGGGGTTCGAACCCCAGGGTTTTCCAACCTTGGGGGTCATCCTCTGTGTGGAGTTTGCATGTTCTCCCCATGTCTGCATGTTAGGGTCAATAATAATGTATGTTAATGGTCTTTGCCCTTGACCGAGGCATGGCAAGACACACTGGAGTTGGTCCCTGGGTACTGAATGGTGGCTGCCCACTGCTCCTAGCCACACAGCTAGGATGGGTTAAATGCAAAGCATAATTTCCCACGGTGATCAAATAAGTATCTCAAAATAAAAAAAATAAAAAATGAAGCCACAGACATCAAGATAATGGTTTGGTAGGCTATGGGGCAAATATGGTATTGAAGTGATTGAGGTATGTATTGCTCACTTGATAATGTTCATATGCCCCTCTGCCTTTGCATTTTGTGAAATGTTTTTATTTCGGATTAAATTCCACTTTTGTTTTCTACCACTATTCTTGGTATTGTCTGAACACAGTGATTGGACCCAAGGAGAAGAGAGTGGAGAAAAAAAGCATCTGTGAGAAAAGAGCTGGCCTCTGTAATTGAAAGGCGTCCACTCAGGGCCTATATAGGCTTAACAGAGAGGAATGCTGGTGTAGCATCTGTGATATATTTCTGCTCTGAGTATGAGAGATACCAGGAGCTGTGTGTGGGTGAGAGGCTCCAAATCACAGACTGACCACACTCTGCTTCACCCACAGGAAAGATGCCAGCAGTTCCCAGCCTCTCACCTATATCGTCACACCCGGTAAAACAAATGTGTCTTAATTTACCCAATTCATCGTTCCCAGTGTGCTTTAATGAGTCTGAATAAAATCTAAACAAATCCAGTAGATTCATTACTTCTGCCAAGGAGAATACTTTTATATTCTTGTTGCTCTGTCAGCAAGATAGCTCAAAAATGGATGAATGGATTCTCACAAAATGCTGTGTGCAGATGAGCCCTTGGAAGAGCAACAGCTCATTAGGTTTTACTTTGAGATACTTGACCTTTGTGATATTTAACTTTTGTTGCAATTCCGCCATTCATTCTCATTAACAATGCATGTTGGAGTGCTTGGAATCTCCCAGAGAGGAGAGGACTGATGATGTCCCAACTCAATTCATAATATCGATTCAACCACCTTAATAGAACAGAATACTCTTTATTAGTCATTTTGTACACACATACAAATGAAATGTACTCTCTGCATTTAACCCATCCTAGCTGGGTAGCGAGGAGTAGTGGGCAGCCGCAGCACCCGGGGACCAGCTCCATTTATTTCTTCCTATTGCCTTGGTCAGGGGCACAAACAGGAGTATTAACCCTAACATGCATGTCTTTTTGATGGTGGGAGGAAACCGGAGTGTCCAGAGGAAACCCACGCAGACATGGGGAGAACATGCAAACTCCACACAAAGGACCTGGGATGGCCTGAGGTTCGAACCCAGGACCTTCTTTTTGTGAGGCAACAGCGCTAACCACTGGGCCACCATGCCGCCTTGTCAATACTTTCAGCTATTACACACACTTTCTTCAGGAAAAATACTATTTGTTTATTAACTTTGCCAAGGAGCCAATAACTAAAAATCGTGGATGTCATTTGGGGGAAGCTGTCCGGCAATGGTGGTGGTTTGCGCTGAGTGCTCCTGTTTAAAAAACAAAACAAATCAAAACGATTTGTTGCATTGTTTATCCATCCATTATCTGACTTAGAGTTAGAAACAGAGTTGGAATCAGAATCTCTTTTATTAGCCTCATAAGCCTGCACATAGGAATCTGTCCTGGTAGAGTTCTTGCATTAAACACATAATACCTATTGAGGCATAGATTTGAATATCTGAGGTGGGTGGGAAATGGAGCAGAGGAATTTGGGAAATACTAGCTCTCTACTTTGAAGGGTATGAAAAGAAAAAAGTGACAATTTTAAAAACAAAAAAACCCTTCACTTTGTTGTTCATTTGTATTTATTTATTGCTTTTCACTTGGTGTTTTTAAATCATCTGTATTTATTTCGATGTTGTATAGGTTGGAAGGTTACAGTCCTCCCAGTTGCTTTAGCTGTGAGTCACAGGCATATAGTATATGTTTTACGTAGTATAGCAATGTGTTTTATGTGAAGCACACTGAATCTTCCTTGTGAACGAAAAGTGCAACATAAATAAAACTTGCCTTGAACAAAATAGTTGGAAAAATGCTTATTTTATATAAAATTGTAATATGACCAAGTTTTGGTGATGAATGGATCTACTTGTTTGAACTGGCAGTACACTGATATCGATCAAAACAGAAATCCCCCATCCAGTACACTGAGGTAAAATAAAACAGGTGGCAGGTGGGGTGCAGATGGGCGAGCAGTGGTCAGCCACACATAACAGCAACAGCAGAAGCAACAAGGAACATAAACTGGTGGCTTCTCCAATTTAATAGACCTACCCCCTTTTCACAGAGCAGATTGTGTTTGGAGGCTAAAAGTCGTGCATCCTGACTGAAGCTTATCAGGTCAGGAGTCAGCAAGGGGGTGATCGGTAGCGGCAGGTAGCGTTCTCTCCTTGGCGCTGGTCTTCCTGGGCTCCAGAGGGCAATCGACGGCGGTGGGACGCATTTGTTACCTGGCGCTGGTCCTCCTGGCATCTAGGGAGCGATCAACAGCAGGGGGAAGCATTCGCTCCCCAGCACTGGTACCCCTCGTCTCTAGGAGGTGGTGGAGCCGCGGTGCACTGGAGCTGTCAGGTTGGGCTGGAACGTTTCCATCTCTGGCAGGCTCCGTCGTTTGCCACGCCAGGTTATCTAAGTGCCAAAGGGTATTGTATCAAATTCGGGGGGGGGGGGCAACAACAGGAACTGCCGCAGCCGGGACGCGAACTCGTATCTCCCGCGCCGCGGGAGACATCGCGAACCGCTCGACTAAAGGGTCCGACTCCTTAGCCAAG
This sequence comes from Lampris incognitus, assembly GCF_029633865.1. Lineage (NCBI taxonomy): Eukaryota > Metazoa > Chordata > Actinopteri > Lampriformes > Lampridae > Lampris > Lampris incognitus. The sequence continues at coordinate 45,460,493 of NC_079214.1, forward strand.
GGCCAACCTGTCTACTTATCCATGCACGTTACACTACCCCTCTCCTTCGGGAAGCGCGTCCCCGCGCTTAAGCATATCAGCTCCTTCACGCACCTGGGCGCAAACGCTTCCGATGGCCTTACGGTCTCACCATCCCACTTCTGACACCAATGTAGCGAATTCGGGAGGCAACCACAGGAACTGCCGCAGCCGGGACGCGAACCCATATCTCCCGCAACGCGGGAGACATCGCTGAGTTCTCTGAAAGGCACCCACAAATAAAGTGTATTATTAATTATTATTATTAATAAAAATATAAACAATAGTGAAGTGTTCTTCTTTTTCTTTTGTTTGGCGACAGGTATGGGCACAATCCATGAATACTGGGATGGCATCCAGCGCTTTACCTGTGCCCCTGTCCATAGTGTTAGTGGTTGTGTCAGGAATGGCATCCGACATACATTTTTGCCAAATCATTATGCAGATGGACAAGACAATACTGAATCGGTCGAGGCTTCAAACTGGATCAGTCGAGGCCTGGGTTGATAACGACTGCCATTATGGCTGTGCCCTCACAGGGTACTGATGGAAACTAATCCCTGCTGTGGCAACCCCTGAGAAACAGGGAAAAAGCTGAAAAAAGAAATAAAGTGCTCTTCTCTACTGTTTATCCACCTATTAGTCCACCATTTCCAACCCCATCAGAGATGCTATCCACTGAAAAATGTGAGCAATTCACTACGTTCTTCAATAACAAAATTATTGTCATTAGACAGAACATTAGTGCTTCAAGATCCAGAAATTAACCTTCCCTCCAGTTCTCCAGAAATATCACCGGCACCATGTCTCACTCTGACTCTCCAGACCTTAAAAAAAAACTAAACAATATTGTTGGGCAGCTCGGGTCCTCCACATGCTGCTTGGATCTTCTCCTTACCACATTTTTTAAAACTGTCTTTAATTACTTAGCACCTGAGGTATTAGAAATTAACTGCTCTCTTCAGTCAGGTATATTTTCTGCAGCACTTAAAACAGCTGTTATTAAACCACTTCTGAACAAGAGCAACCTTGATAGAAAAGTTTTTGCCAACTATAGGCCCACCTCCAATTTACCATTCATCCATTCCTCAGCAAAATACTTGGGGAAAAAAGTTTGTTTTCAGCTTAATAACTATTTAACATCAAGCAACCTTCTAGCCATTCATCAATCAGGTTTTCGATCTCACCATCGCAAAGAAACAGTATTTACCAAAGTTGGGAACGAGCTGCATATGAACACAGATTCTAATAAATGATCTGTTCTTGTGCCCTTAGATCTCAGTGCCACCTTCAATACTGTTGACCATGATATTTTACTAGAGATTAGAAAAATGGTTTGGCCTCTCTGGCCCAGTTCTGAACTGGTTTAGAACATACCTACAGGACAGGCAGTTCTTTGTGTCTATTTGAGACTTTAACTGGGACAAAGTGGGTATTATGTGTGTGGTAGGGGAGACCAGGGATTCTTGTCACAGGGGTAAGTTGTCACATCGTTAATATTTTCACCATCAGAGAACGCTACATAAAAGTTGAATACTAGTTTTGTGTATCTACATGGTCTAATGTTATATCCTGTCTGGTAAAAGCAAAGCACACTGTTAACTGAGGTGAGCACTAATATATAATTTTTCAAATTCTAAAGTAAAAAAATTGAACTTGACATTTTTTGTAATAATCTTCTAGTTAAAAATCTTCACAATTATACATTTGTACTTGGTAGAGGAGAGAACAAAGTGTCTTGTTATACTTCTGCTAATGTCCTGCTTTAAGCTAACTTTAAGATATAGCAAACATTAACAAACTCCTGGTTCTGTAGAGAACCTAGGTTCTATGAGCTACGGAGTAGTGCTATATTTACATATTGCCCTCTGACCTCGCATCCCCTAAGCCCCGCCCACAACTGCACTTGACATGCGTCACCACATCACTCGTCAGTTCGACCCACCAAAGCCTCCTTCAAGGGTCCTCAGCAGGCGAGCAGGAAAATATAGCACTACTCCGTAGCTCATAGAACCTAGGTTCTCTACAGAACCAGGAGTTCTATTATCGCTACTCCGTAGTGCTATATTTACATATTGCCCCAACTACGGAGTAGCGGCGGACTAATGCCCCTCGCCTGCCACCCGCGCTGAGGACAATAAGGGGAACAACACCTCACACCCAGTACTCAAATCCCCCCTTTGGCCGGCTAGTATATCGTAGAGGGGAGGCTCTCATAAGGGGGCGGGAAAAAAGAGAAAAGGGAACGTAACCGTTCCAACTTTCCATATACATATACACATAGGCTATAGCCTATATATAATATACTCTTTTTTTTAAATGAACTATGTACAAACGTCCGCGCTCCCGACGGGAGACACTTGCGTATGGCCGGAGCGCATTACGCATCAGTGCGCCTCGCTGTGCCAAGCACAGCACCGGTCACTGTCATAGCAGACTGGTCAGTTAAGTAATGATTAATGAACGAATGTGGCGAAGACCACATTGCCGTTGACATAGAGAGCCACCGAAGCGGCTGTGTCCCTCGTGGAGTGCGCTTTAAACCTGGGTACTTCTGTACCAGCCCCCACATAGGCTTGGGAGATCCCGGAGCAAATCCAATGAGAAAGCCTCTGGCTAGACAGCGCCTCTCCTTTCCCGCCCGTCGCCCCGTAGCAGACAAGGACACCTGTCTGAAAGGACCAGTGCGCTCCAGGTAAACCCGTAGCGCACGAACCGGGCAGAGGAGATGGAGCCTCCTCTCCTCCTCCGAAGAGGGAGAGGGATAAAAGGCCGACAACACCAATGGCACCCGCTGGTAACGCGCGGTGACATGTTTCGGACGAAACGACGGATTCGGTGCCCTCCGTGGAGAGCGCGCACAGTTCGCTGACCCTACCCAAAGACACCAGGGCCAGCAGGAGCGCCCCCTTGGCCGACAGCCACTTAACGTCAGCCGATTCCAAAGACTCGAATGGCGCAGAACACAACGCCGACAGAACCAGGGATAAATTCCAAGTGGCCATGCGGTCGTTCCGAACACCCTGCCCGTTCCTCACCCCCTTGAGGAACGCCACCATACGGGGGTGAGAGAAGACAGTGTCGCCACCCAGCCTAGGCATAAAGGCTGAGATCGCTGCCAAGTACCCCTTGATCGATTCGTAGGCTAAATTGTCAGTCAATCTCTTGTATTCCAAGAACCCCGCAAAGTGGGCCAAGGATGCAGACAGAGGTTCCACGCCCTCTCCCACGCACCACCTAGCAAAAACTCTCCACTTGGAGTCGTATTGCGCCGATGTGCGCGGAGCGCGCGTGGCTTGTATAGTGGCCACCGTGGCCTCATCAAAGCTTTCCTCTCTCAGCCTGGCCCTCTCAGAAGCCAGGCCGCCAGTTGGAACCCCGCTAGAAGGGGCTCCTGTTGGATAATCCCGTCTGCCTGCGTCAGAGCGTCCAGCCACATCGGGAGGAGGAACTGAGGCGCGCGCATCATGGAAACCATGTTCGGAAACCACGGCGCGCCTGGGTTGTTGGGAGCCACCAGGATCACCGACGCGCCCGTGCATCTGATCCGTTCCACCACCGCCGGTATCAGACCCAGAGGGGGAAAAGCATAGAGCAGCTCGCGTGGCCACGGCTTGATGCCCAGCGCATTCACTCCCATAGGCGGGTTGTCGCTCGGGCAGAGCGAATACCATCGTGCGCATTTGGCGTTCCTCTTGGACGCAAACAAGTCCACCTGCGCCACTCCGAACCTCGCCCAGATCATCACCACGATAAGAGGATTGAGGGACCAGTTGTCTCAGATGGGCCCGCCGCGCGACATGATGTCCGCTGCCTCGTTCTGGCTGCCAGGCACATGAACTGCCCGAATGGACTGCGCGTTCTGATGCACCCAACTCCACAGGTCGTAGGCTACCGCACGGCACGCAGCCGACCGCGTCCCGCCCTGCCTGTTGATATACGCCACCATAGTGATACTGTCCGACCTGACCAGAATGTGTCGATGTCGTAGGAGAGGAGCGAAATGACGCACCGCCAACAGCACTGCCTCCAGCTCCCGCGTGTTGATGTGCGCATTGTGACTCACGGGCCATACTCCTCTGATTGTGCCGTGGCCACAGATCGCACCCCAACCTCCCAGGGATGCGTCCGTGAATAGAATCACCTCCTCCGATCTGGGTCCGAGGGGAACCCCAACCCTGGATCTGCAGGCCTCTGCCCAGTGATCCAGGTCCAAGCTCACCCCCTCCGGGACCACTAACCTGTGCCGGTGGCGCAGCCGGCGGAACCGGCCCTCTCGAATAAGCCAACACTGGAGTCTCCTCATAAAAAGCAGACCCAGAGGCACCACCTGGTGAGCAGAGGACATGATGCCCAGGAGCCGACGCAGTTGACCTACTGTCACCGACCGGCCCGGGGCAAAACTGGCAAGAAGGTCCTCTAACCCCTGTCACCGCTCCTCCGAGACGGAAGCCAGCATCCTCCCTGACTCCAACGCTAATCCCAGATAGGTGGTTTCGCGTGGCGGCCAGGGAGCGCTCTTCTTCCAGTTTACCGTGAGACTCAGGTCTGACAGGTGCGAGACCAGGTGACTCGTGTGTTCCATAGCCAGCCGGTGATCTGGGGCTATCAGAAGCAGATCGCCCAAGTAGTAGGCTATAACGTAACCCTGGGCGAATAGCGGAGTGAGAGCCGCCTTGACGCACATCGAAAAGACCCGTGGGGCCAAACTGTAGCCGAACGGGAGGACTTTGTACTCGTAACACGTTCCCTGAAACGCGAACCTGAGATATTTCCAGTGGTGACCCACTATCGGGACATGGAAATATGCGTCCTTGAGGTCCACAGATGTGAACCAGGCTCCGCTCGATATCATGGCTAGGAGCTGGGGGACCGTCAGCATGTGGAATGATTCTTTGCGCACCCAAGTATTGAACCATTTCAGATCTAGAATCGGCCGCATGCCCCCCGATTTCTTGGGCACGAGGAAACATCTCGAATAAACCCCTATTTCCTCTGTGCCTCTCTCCACCACCTGTATCGCGTCTTTGGACAGCATCTCCAATATTTCCTGCCGCAACACCTCTGCTTCGGCAGGTGAATGGATCAGCGTCTGACGTATGCCCGTGTAAGGGGGAGGACCCTGCTCGAACCGAATCTCGTGCCCATGCCTGACCGTCCGGAGGATCCACTCTGGTACACCCGGCAGCGCCTGCCAGCGTGCGTAATGGGGAGACAGAGGGCGCGTGACGCGTTGTGTCTGGCTGTCGAGAAATAGGCTGTATCGCTGCCATTCCGGTCCAACCTCCGAGCTCTCCACGGAAGTGTTGAGAGGCTTCCACGGCGGACCGCGTCCCATATGGGGAGCGAATATGTGCAGGATTTTGCCCAACAGAAGGTGGGAGCGCGGAAAAATCAGCATCAGCATGCGCGCGCCCAGCACCCTCTCCGACTGGCCACAGACAGCGAGTCATGCGCTCCGGTAACCCTGCTTTACGCACGGGAAAAACCCAGCGCGTAACTCTGGACGCCTGTCCGATGGGATAAACTAATTTCATTCCCATCTGACAGCTCATGATTATCCGAGACAGGCATAGATACAGAGTTCAACAACCCATAACCTTGTGTACGGTTTGAAACAGAACTGATCTCAGCGGTATAATTCACATAGCCTACACCCTGTGAAGCTAGTGAACCCGTTGCCATATCTGGAACATCTTCGTTTCTTCTGACTTGCTTGCAGAGTCCGGTGGCATGTGACACAACATTACTCACTACACCATGTGCGTGTGGAATAAAAGTAGCATCGACATCACCAACATTATATGACAGACCACCCACCGTAGAATTATCTACAGACGAGGAACACGAAGGATAAAATGCAGAACTGAAATCTTCAGTCATCAACATGTTCCCCTCATTGCATGGTAAAACCTTGCCACCAGTGGCCATAACACCAATACCTGCAATGTTCGAACAGGGGGTGTGGGGGTCTGTCGCGCACCGTCAGCGGCGGCGCGGATCTCCCGAGCTGGCACCCCTGGTCTGGTGCTCGTACTGCCGCTTCACGTCAGGCTGAGGACCACCCGCGCCGCCTCCGCCAGCGTGGTGGGACTGACTGTGAGCCCCAGGGGCTGGCGCGGGGCCAGCCGACTGGCTCTTGTCGTAGTTCTTGCGGCGCTTCGAGGCTCGACCTCGCCCCCCTGCGGCTGGGGCTTCGGAGAGCCTTGAGCGCGTGTCGGAGGCTGCGCGGGACCCTTCTCTTTGAAGGTCTTAGCCAGCAGCTCCGCGTTGGCCAGGTCGTGACGGATCTTTTCCAGTGCTGGCTCATCCACACCGAAAAGGCCGTCCGTGTTGATGGGGAGCTTGCGGATCATCTTAACGACCCCGTCCTCCAAGCGACAGTCCTTCGTCCAGAACTCGCGCCTCAGCAGGACTGAGGAGGACAAAGCCGCACCCAGGTTCACCGCGGCATCACGGAGGAACGTGCCGATGATCTGAGAAGCCCTCCAAGCCTCGTCCAGGCGTGAGGCATCGGTGTCGTCATCCCCCTGGCTCTCACTGTTTGATCTTCATCGCCGCCTCCTTGCTCTCCGGTTCGCGTAGCTTACCAGGGTAGAGCCGGGGAAAAATAAATTTCTCCACAGTGGGGGGCGGCATAGAAGCAGGAGACCAGCCGGCAACCGTCAGGTGGCTGTTGGTGTTGACTTTTGTTAAGTGATATTAAATATAACCCGAGCGTATTTGTATTACTCTGTAACCAATGTATGCAACCAGAACAGAGGGTGAAGAAAGACACATTCATGTAGATGAAATATATTGCATGCCTCGCACTGAATGTGGGTTGCCCTCCCCTGGGGCCTTGGGAGAGATACCGTGTCTGGTGCAAGGAGGGCCCCCGATAAGAGTTACAGGTCCAGACAGGATGAGCACTCCCTAAAGCTCAACCATGAAAGGGAGCATTGACCAAACATAGTGGACAGGAAAATCAAGGTCATGTGTGATGAATGAACAAGGGAGGTTTAGCATATAAAGACGCTCACACACAAAGAAATCACAGACACGAAAAGCAGAACGAGAGGCAGACAGACAGGCCACCATGGCCCTCTGGTTTTTCGAAATGTTACAGACTATGCCAAAGACGCCGAAACCAACTCAGCCAGAAACAAAGCAGAAAAGCAGAAAAGAGCAGGATAAAGCAACCAAAGTAAAGGAGGAAGAAGCTGAAAAAGGGGGGCCCAAACTAGGGGACAAGATATACAGGCCCCTCTAATGACTGTTAAAAGCGGGGTCATAGGTGTAAGCATCGCCCCAGACAATGCCGAAGACGCTCCCGTCACTCAAGCAGACCTGGAGCAGAAACTCGCGCTGATAAGCAAACACATGAACGAGACAGAGAAGAAAAAAGAAAAAAAGAAGATAAAGCAAGAAGCAGCAACTAAAGCTAAGACTGGGAAAAAGAAAGTTGTACAAAATGTAGACGGTAAGAGTGAGGATAATACAAGTGATTCAGAAGGAAACAGCACAGGAAGTAATTAAATGGCTGGTTAAAGAACTCATACCCAGATATGGGTTGCCAAGAACCATCAGATCAGATAATAGTACCCACTTCACAAGTGAGGACCTTCAGAAGGTTGAGGAAATGTTTGGGATCAAACACAAATCCGGCTCAGTCTATCACCCTGCCTCCCAGGGACTGATGGAAAGAGCAAATAGGACAATCAAGGAACAATTGGGGAAAACATGTAGCGAATTAAACCTGAAATGGCTAGACACCATACCGTTGGTACTGCTCAACATGAGATCTCAACCAAATGCAGCACATGGGTTAACCCCTCATGAGGTGCTAACGGGTAGAAAAATGCCATGCCCATTCACCACTTGCCCTACCACAGACGGACAAACTCTTACAGGACAAAGAGAACAGATTGGTGATTACGTAACAATGCTTAACATAGCGGTGAAGTGTTTGTCCTCACAGGTACAGGAAGCACTTCTGCATGATTCAGACGACGTCGTGCCACCACCGGTGGAAATAGGGGAATGGGTGTTGAGGAAACAACACCGAAGAAATTGGAGTGAACCACGTTGGCTCGGCCCATTCCAAGTGGCCCGAGCTACTGACTACTCCCTAAAAGTCTGTTTGCAAACAGACAGACTAAACAACTGGTGGCACAAGGCTCAGTACTGCAAGACAGACGCTCCGACCGAGCGGACACTGACTGACATTAGAAAAAACCTGGAGGACATCGACAGTGACTATGACAACCCCGACGAGACCTAGACATGACACAGGAAATTCATTTAGGCAACTCGGATGTGACAGACTCCAGAGACTGATCACCCTATGGTGTCTCTCACTGATGATAGCAGGACCACTGTTGTGGTGGAAAATGGCTCAGGCCTTACGAGAACGATCTAACCTAGAGTCAATTCATATTAAGAGACCTGGAACCCCACTAACTGATATCACTAACGATACCAATCTGACCCAATTATACCACCACATAACTAAAAGAGCAGTCAACACAGCTCTAAGGGATAAATGTTTATCAATTTACGGGGGAATAGAACTAAATTATACTACAGGGAAAAGTTACACTTTCCAATTCGACCTATGTGATGTAATTAACTGTGGGGGGAATCCCCAGGCATGGAGGGGTTATGACATATACACCACCGTTCAAAAGTTTGGGATCACCCAAACAATTTTGTGTTTTCCATGAAAAGTCACACTTATTCACCACCATATGTTGTGAAATGAATAGAAAATAGAGTCAAGACATTGACAAGGTTAGAAATAATGATTTGTATTTGAAATAAGATTTTTTTTACATCAAACTTTGCTTTCGTCAAAGAATCCTCCATTTGCAGCAATTACAGCATTGCAGACCTTTGGCATTCTAGCTGTTAATTTGTTGAGGTAATCTGGAGAAATTGCACCCCACGCTTCCAGAAGCAGCTCCCACAAGTTGGATTGGTTGGATGGGCACTTCTTTGAGCAGATTGAGTTTCTGGAGCATCACATTTGTGGGGTCAATTAAACGCTCAAAATGGCCAGAAAAAGAGAACTTTCATCTGAAACTCGACAGTCTATTCTTGTTCTTAGAAATGAAGGCTATTCCATGCGAGAAATTGCTAAGAAATTGAAGATTTCCTACACCGGTGTGTACTACTCCCTTCAGAGGACAGCACAAGCAGGCTCTAACAGGTACTATTTAATGAAGATGCCAGTTGGGGACCTGTGAGGCGTCTGTTTCTCATACTAGAGACTCTAATGTACTTATCTTCTTGCTCAGTTGTGCAACGCGGCCTCCCACTTCTTTTTCTACTCTGGTTAGAGCCTGTTTGTGCTGTCCTCTGAAGGGAGTAGTACACACCGGTGTAGGAAATCTTCAATTTCTTAGCAATTTCTCGCATGGAATAGCCTTCATTTCTAAGAACAAGAATAGACTGTCGAGTTTCAGATGAAAGTTCTCTTTTTCTGGCCATTTTGAGCGTTTAATTGACCCCACAAATGTGATGCTCCAGAAACTCAATCTGCTCAAAGAAGTGCCCATCCAACCAATCCAACTTGTGGGAGCTGCTTCTGGAAGCGTGGGGTGCAATTTCTCCAGATTACCTCAACAAATTAACAGCTAGAATGCCAAAGGTCTGCAATGCTGTAATTGCTGCAAATGGAGGATTCTTTGACGAAAGCAAAGTTTGATGTAAAAAAAATCTTATTTCAAATACAAATCATTATTTCTAACCTTGTCAATGTCTTGACTCTATTTTCTATTCATTTCACAACATATGGTGGTGAATAAGTGTGACTTTTCATGGAAAACACAAAATTGTTTGGGTGATCCCAAACTTTTGAACGGTAGTGTACCTCTGTGGAATGACGGGGCGGCACCCGACATTCGGGAGGTGTGTGTGCAATGTTCGGCTCTCAGTGTTGTACTTTTATCCCAGATAACACGGTGCCTGATGGCACACTTACCAGGGCATTGACAGGTCTAAAGATGCTCTCAGACGAGCTCCAGGAACATTCGGGAGTAAATGACCCATTTGGAAACTGGAGGTCAAAATGGTTCGGCAAATGGGAAAATTGGCTGTCCTCTCTGGCCGGACCCATATTGGTCATAATATTAGTGTTGATTATTGGAGTTTGTTTCTGCATACCTATGTACAAGGCCTTATGCATCCAATGCATTCAACACATGAAATCTAGTATAACATCCCTCCCCCTGCCCTACCAGATGACAGAAGTAGAATTGCTCAGGCCTTTCAACCCAGACGGAGAGAGCCTGTTAAAAGGTGAGATAGGGACTTTTAGGGAGGATAACCACTCTCTCAACAGTTACCGTTCTGGGATGCTCGGTATGGGCCATCCCCGACGAGACGAAGGGGGCCTAGAGGGACCGGACCTCAGCGAGTTGGATTCGGATGACCCAGACAGCCCACTGGACAGCCCTGTCTGAAAGAGGATCCGTAAAGCATGCATTCTGCGTTTATGTCTCTATGCTTGTAGAAACGGCCTAGCCTCCCTCAGTTAACTACACTTTGTTTACTTATATACATCTCTGCTATGTGCAATGAAGAAATGCTTGCTGCTTGTATTTCGCAACTATGTACCCACACGCTACACATAGGCCTTGCAGGTCATTGAGGAAGCCACAGTGGTGCCTTGCAAGGATGCCTGAGGGACATCCCACCCTGGGGTGGAACCAATGACCGAATACTGATATAGATACCCACGCACCATACTTAAAATATTATGTGAGGTGATAAATCCCCTCAACAGGGGGACTAAAGGAGCTGGGCCTGAGAGTAGGAAAATTGTAGGCCGGCCTGATAGAGACGGCCTTGGAGTAGAAACGAGGTTTGCACCCACCTCATTAGGACGGCCTTGGAGCAGGAACGCCATGCACATAAATCTGATTAGGACACGCGCTACACCTGCAAGACATATAGGACGATCTACAAGAAGCGTCCACCTCTTCGGATGGACTCGAAGGTTCACCGATCCTCCCCAAAGCCGACACTGTTAGCAGAAGTCAGGGTGAAAGTGCTGGTAACCTCTCCCCTAGGTCATAGATTAACTAGCCGGACGATCACAATTCCCGGCCAGAAGTAGACGTAGACGGAGAACCGAGGGGCGGACGACTAGACAGACCAACGTATTAACAGATATAACTACGAATGACAGTCATGAAGACAAGGGGAACAAGGGTTATAATGGGGATAATGACTATGATGGTATGCCTTTTTTTAGGGTTGTGGGCCCTGGATCAGTCCCTTCTAAGAGCCAAAAGAGATGAAGTGAAAAGGGGGGAAGAGTTCAGATGCAGTCAGTGCCCAGGCGGGAAAAGGGGGTGGTACAACTCGTGGGTTAATTGGACCCATCCAGTAGGCACCACTGCCACATATCAAGTAAGGCTTTGCGACCTGTTCCCGTGTCCAGAAGGTCAGGAAGATTATTGGAAAAAACAGCCAGTCTACATATGCCGGAAGGTGTTGTGGCCCAGCTGTTATAAATGGTCTTATGTAGACGCATACACAGGGGACATAGGGAGTCACCGCAAAGAAGATTACGGCAAATATATGAAAGTTCAATTAGGAGGAGATGGTAAGACCATTATGGTCTCGATAGAAAAAACAGTTGACCGACAGAAAGGGATCGAGTTCGGATTGGCGGGGCACACTGCCAGTTCAGGGCATAACGAAGGGCCTGGCCTATTAAAAATGTGTCCGCGTAAAGGAGTCAATGACACCCTGTATACCATAGGCCTAGACCAAGCAGGGGTGGACACAGAGTTTTTTCCGTGTCACATGGGTCACTCCCCAGGAAAGCCAGCACGCCAACATCACAGTTGAAGGGGCGGGGCCAGACCAATATGATGTAGTAAAAAGGGTCGACCCCGAAAAGATAGACCCGTCCGACATAGTTTACTACGCCACGGGGTACGCGGGTAAAAATATGTGGTTGGAATGGCTGGCTGCAACAGCAGCAGAAAGAGGGATGGAGGGTTGCGTGGACTGCTCTTCGGCCCGTCCTGTGCTGATTGTGGTTTCCGCGCCAACTTATATCCATGATGCCATGGGTTTCTATTGTCTGATTGCCATAATGATGAATGCAGCCCCTGACAATTGTTCTAGCCTGAACCGTGTGTACACGTTGGTCCAGGCGAAAGGCAATCAGGATGTCATACCACCCGCCTTCGTTCCGGTAAAAAGTAACTTCACCTGTTTTCCAAATCACAATGACTCAAGCACTAATGTCGGCGAGATCCCGATAGACTGGTGTAAACGCCTCATTAATACGATGGGATGGACCAACGTCACCAACATGCACTATCACCGGGCCGATTTGTTTTGGTATTGTGGAGGCACCGTGCTTAGGCCCCAACTCCCAGCCGATTGGGTTGGACAATGCGCCCTTGCCCGTCTCTCTCTACCTGTGACCCTGATTGGGCCGAGGCAACAGAGGGGACGGTGGGGGAGGCGACGGAGGCAAGCAACGGCCCATAGTTTTGACTTATCACAAGGGGGCCCCACGTATGTTGACGCAATAGGCGTCCCCCGAGGAGTGCCGGATGAATATAAGCTAGCCAACCAAGTCGCTGCCGGATTTGAGAGTATGCCCATCATCAGTGCCCTTTTTCCCGTCTCTCCCAATAAAAACGTTGACCGGATCAATTACATACATTACAATATACTCCGCCTGGCCAACTTGACGCGAGATGCTGTGGCCGGGTTGTCGGAACAATTGGAGGCCACTTCTTTGATGACTATACAAAATAGAATGGCTTTAGATATGTCGCTGGCTGAAAAAGGGGGCATATGCTCAATGTTCGGAGATCAGTGGTGCACCGTTATCCCCAATAACACAGCCCCCGACGGTTCAGTGACCAGGGCCCTAGAGGGTCTACGTACCCTTTCAAAAACTATGCACGATCATTCGGGTATTAGCAATCCTTTTGAAAAATGGATGACTCACTTCTTTGGAAAATGGAAGGGACTGATCATGTCATTATTTGTATCCCTAGCCGTTTTTATGGGAATTTTGGTTACCTGTGGCTGCTGTTTCATACCATGCTTCAGATCTCTCATTAACCGACTAATAGTTACAGCAATTGAACGCTGAGAGGGGGATTTTCCACCTCCCATGATGCCCTTTCCGGTAGCGACACCTGTGGAAAGGGACCTAGATGAAGATATAAACGTAGTTAGTGATCTCCTTAGCGGAGATCAAAAGGGGGAGTTGTTAAGTGATATTAAATATAACCCGAGTGTATTTGTATTACTCTGTAACCAATGTATGCAACCAGAACAGAGGGTGAAGAAAGACACGTTCATGTAGATGAAATATATTGCATGCCTCGCACTGAATGTGGGTTGCCCTCCCCTGGGGCCTTGGGAGAGATACCGTGTCTGGTGCAAGGAGGGCCCCCGATAAGAGTTACAGGTCCAGATAGGATGAGCACTCCCTGAAGCTCAACCATGAAAGGGAGCATTGACCAAACATAGTGGACAGGAAAATCAAGGTCATGTGTGATGAATGAACAAGGGAGGTTTAGCATATAAAGAAGCTCACACACAAAGAAAGTCAGACACACACGACGGATTGGCAGTGTGTCTCCAGATCTGTACTCAATAAAATTATTTTAATCTCCTAAGACGTGGTGGCTGTTTTCTTCACATCAACGGACCCGGGGACGAGGAACACGAAGGTGATTCCCAACACTTTAACAGTAGAGCGCACCTTCTCTGGTTCCGGCCATGTGGCTTTGATGGACTCCGTGATGGGGGGGAAGGGCGGAATGTGCTTATGGTCTTGCGCACCTCCACCGAGGCAGAGAACACCTGATCCATTCCGGGCGTCACCGAGGCATGGACTGGGGCAACCCTTGTGGTCCCTGTAGTAGACCAACAGCGCTACCTAGTGGTGGTTAAGCTAGGCTCTCATATACCCCGGATGTTTGACTGCTGCGACAGTCGGAGAGCTACAATAAAGAGGACAAGACGTTGGAAATTGGTCTTCGGCTCAAATCACTGTTATGGATATATTAGCAGTATAGGATACATCCAGATAATATAGAGAATATATTACAGTGGCGACGAGGATGGGATACCTTTAATGTGAGAAGGTAATCCCTGTAGTTAATAAAAGCGGACGAAGCAACGTGACACTACAAGCTAGCTTACAGCCAGCTAGCAAGAAAAGACTAGCTAGCCAAGCCAAGCACAAGCATGGCGCGTTTCATCGGCAATATTGCTGAATACAAGGAAGGTAAAGAGGACTTCGAGTCGTACCTTGAAAGATTGGAGCAATGGATGATCGTTAATGAAGTGGAGGACGGTAAGAGGCCAATGTTTTCCTGTCTGCGATAGGCGCAGAAGCCTATGGCCTACTAAAGAATCTCTGCATACCAGAAAAACCGAGTAGCCTCACGTATGCAGTACTGAGCGGGAAACTAGCATCCCATTATAAACCCAAGCCACTAATCATAGCTGAACGTTTTAGATTTCAGAAAAGAAACCAACTAGAAAATGAGTCAGTGTGTGATTATGTGGTTGCTTTAAAGCACTTGTCCACACATTGTGAATTCGGTCAGCATTTAAATGAAGCACTGAGAGACCGATTTGTTAGTGGTTAAAAGGTGGAGGCTATTCAGAGAAAGTTGCTCGCAGAACACAATCTGATTTTTGCAAAAGCATGTGAGCTGGCCTGATCTATGGAAATGGCGTCAAAGAATACGCTGGAGTTTGCCAGCAAACCAAGCGGAGCTGCAACTGTGAATAAGATAGACAAGAAGAGAACAAGCAAGGGTGTGTGGAGAAGCAAGTCGTCCACCAGCGAGTGGAAAAGCAAGCAACCTACCAGTGACAACTCTAGACCACAGAGAACAGAAACGCACCAACCCTGTTACCGATGTGGAGGTAACAACCATGCAGCTCAAGTATGTAGGTATAAAACCGAGACATGCCACAAGTGTTCCAAGGTAGGGCACATAGCAAGAATGTGTAAAACTAAAAATAGACAGGGACATACACAGTATGTGGCTGAAGACCACAGTCCAAGTGAGAGAGGAGATGGAAATGAGGATGAACTGTTTGGTGCATATCCGATGAATACAGTGTACTCCACGAATACAGTTGGTAATGGAAAAAAGGACATTAAGGTCAGTATTAAGTTAGAAGGAAACCCTGTAGACATGCAGCTTGACACAGGAGCTGCCGTAACCCTGGTATCTGAGATAGTGTACAAGGAACATCTCTCACACCTGCCACTGAAAGAAAGTAAAGTGCGTCTGTCAACCTTTTCCGGTGAGAACATTCCCTTGATGGGCCAAGTGACTGTCAATGCGAAATATGACAACCAGAGTGGAGATTTACCTCTTGTGATTGTGAAAGGTGACAGACCAGCCCTCTTTGGCCGTAACTGGCTGGCCAATTTTAAACTAGACTGGGCAAGCGTATTCTCAGTTACACCAGCAGGGGGCAGTGATAACACAGATGTAGAGGCAGTGTTACAGAGACACAAAGCAGTATTTGCTGAGGAGCCTGGCACTATTCGTGAATTTAAGGCAAATATCAAAGTGAAGCCAGATACAAAACCTGTCTTCAGAAAGGCAAGACCAGTGCCATACGCACTAAAAGACACAGTTGAAAAAGAGCTAGATAGGCTGGAAAAAGCTGGTATTATCTCAAAGATAGACCATAGTCAGTGGGCTGCCCCGATAGTAGTTGTACCCAAATCAGACAAGTCAATTCGTATCTGTGGAGACTATAAAGTCACGGTTAATCAGAGTGTGGAAGAGGAGACCTATCCACTACCGAACGCCAAGGATCTCTTCGCCACACTGGCCGGGGGCACTCTCTTTAGCAAATTAGATCTCTCACATGCCTACCAACAGCTTGAGTTAGAGAAGGACTCAGAGAAGTATTTAACAATAAATACCCACAAAGGACTGTATGTTTATCACAGACTTTCATATGGAGTGTCGAGTGCACCTTCTATGTTCCAGAATGTGACCTGCTTCCTCGATGACATACTAGTCACAGGCAGAACAAGAGAGGAGCACCTGAGGAACCTAGATGAGGTTTTGAGCCGACTGGAGAGCTACGGGGTAAGAGTGAAAAGAGCAAAATGTGACTTCATGCAGGAGAAAGTAGAGTACCTGGGGCATCTGATAGATAAAGAGGGACTTCACCCCACTGAGACAAAGGTTGCCGCCATCGTAAATGCACCCCAGCCCACAAACGTCACAGAGCTACGGTCATTCCTAAGACTGTTAAACTATTATGGCCGTTTCATGAAAGATCTGTCGACCGTATTGCAGCCACTACACCAACTCCTGAAGAAGGAAGTCGAATGGAAATGGACACCAGAGTGTGCAGCAGCATTCAAGGCTGCCAAAGAACAGTTAGTGAAAAGCTCAGTAGTAGTACACTACGACACGCAGAAACCACTGAGATTAGCTTGTGACGCATCCCCTTATGGGATGGGTGCGGTAATGTCACACATAATGGAAAATGGGGACGAGAAACCAATCGCCTTTGCGTCACGTACGTTGACAGAGGCAGAGAGTAAATATAGTCAGATAGAGAAGGAGGCGTTGGCCATAATATTTGGCGTGACCAAATTTCATAAATATCTCTATGGCCGCAAATTCAGTTTAATAACTGACCACAAACCCCTCCTTGCCATCTTAGGACCCAAGTCAGAAATCCCTACACTAGCCGCTTTGCGTATGCAGAGATGGGCACTGAGGCTTATGGTTTATGACTACAGTATAGAGTACAGAACGTCAGCGGACAATGCAAATGCGGATGTGTTATCTAGACTGCCGGGGAAAGAAAAAGACAAACAACAAAAGCAGAAGGACTATCATGACCAACCCGCCTCGAAGCTGAGACATCTGTCAAAGGGGGACTCAGTACTGATCCGAAACTTCCGTGGAGGAAAGGAGAGGTGGACGAAAGGGACAGTGGACAAGAGACTCGGACCAGTCACCTACCTGGTGTGGAATGGAGTGAACCGACGTTCAGTCCACATTGACCATCTGCTGTTCGACCGACCCTCCAGTCCTCCTGAGGCATTTCAGTTTCAGGATGACCAGATGGGTATCAGCGACACCTACCCTGCAGTTGCGGATTTGGGGGGGAAAGGCACACCTGGAGCCATAGGTGCTAGCCCGTACTCACCTGAAGATACACCCGTTCCAAGGATGCAGGCTCCGGAGAAGCTTGCAACACCCTTACGAGGTTCGGTGGGCAAGGCCGTGTCGCCTCCTCATCGAGCATCTACTTCCCCTGAGGTGGTTGAGCGCTGATACCCTCAGAGAGAGGGCACCTCCAAAACGACTGTCTTTGTAAGATCAGCCGAGTTCCTGAATAAAAGAGTTCCTGAGAGACTAAATTGTTCAACTCCTGTTCAGGAAAAAAATGTGAAAAAGAGTTCCTGAGACTGATATGTAAATGGGCAAATGTGGGTCGAGGTGGGTTGTGTAACCAGTAATGACCAAGTAAAAGATGCTGCGACAGTCGGAGAGCTACAATAAAGAGGACAAGACGTTGGAAATTGGTCTTCGGCTCAAATCACTGTTATGGATATATTAGCAGTATAGGATACATCCAGATAATATAGAGAATATATTACAGTCCCCGTCGAAGCCAAGGCCCTCTCGAGGAAAAAAGGGAAAAAGTCGTCGAACTTTGCCTCCTCCTCGGACCCTTCCTCAGGGACTTGGTAGGAGCAAGATCCGCCATCTTGAGTAGCAGCCTGCGGAACCGCCGGCGGGCACATGTGGTCCTGGCTCCCAGGGAGCACAGCAGAAACCAACGAGCCCGGCCGGGGAGGGATCTCGAACACACCGGCACCAACCTGAGTGGAAAAGGCGTGTGAAACCCAGCTCGTCCGTCGACTGAGCGGCCATGAAGCGCACACCATGCATGGTGGCGCCTCTAGGCTAGCTGCAGTCTCCCGAACATGAGCCATGCTAGGATGGTCGCTGCAAAAAGGATGGAAATCGCCAGCGTCCTTCTTCCTGTGGCAACAACTGTAAAACTCGGCGAAAAGAACATCGACGTTGACGTTAACACCAGCCATAGTGACGGAGAAAACCGCACTATTGTCAAAATAGAGAAAATAGCTAAGCTAGCTAGCAATGAAGAAAAAACCCACGTCAGAGCTCAGCGCGACACGTCTTCCCTTGAAGGAGGCTCTAGTCGAACTGACGAGTGATGCGGTGACGCATGTCAAGTGCAGTTGTGGGTGGGGCTTAGGGGATGCTGTCGCATGAGCGGTGAATTTCAGAGCCTAGCGTCGCCAGAGGCGAGGTCAGAGGGCAATATGTAAATATAGCACTACGGAGTAGCGATAATAGAACATGGCAGTTTGGGGCAACTTGTCTCGGTAATTTTGGGGTAAGTTATTACATGTGACAACTTGCTCCAAAATCACTGAGACAAGTTGCTAGTATACATAGACAGAGAGAGTCTGCTTGTCAACTGTTGTCATATGTAATTTTGAATTTTGTAAATGTGACACTCCTGGGATTGTGACTATTGCATATCCTCTGGCTGTAACTCCACTGAATTTTCAGGCTGGCTTTTGGGTGACCGGGATTCAACCTTACAACAGGGATGTGCTCTCGGAGAATTAATTTAATTTGCACCATCCTATGTCTCAGATCGCCCCTTTCAGGGCCCAGCCCTTCCAGACCCCAGCACCAACCCAACACTTTCGGGCCCCAGCACCAACCCAGCACTTCCAGGGCCCAGCACCAACCCCGCCTTGCCAGGCTCCAGCACTAACCCAGCCATGCCCATTAACACCACGTCACTCTTGCCTAGTAATGCCAGCTCCACCAACTTCAACTCCAGAGGACATTTGGCCATACCCAAAAGCTGGTCCAAGAAAACAAGCTGGCCAACCAACCAAAAAAAAAAAAAAAACAGAAAAAACTGCTATTCTCACTGACACACCAGCGAAAGAGGCACTTGCAGCTGAAAGGCAGGCACAAGGTAAAAATGATATATTCCAAAAGAAAGGTGGGGGAACCAAATCTAAAACACCAAAGAAAAAGAAGGAAGG
Source organism: Lampris incognitus (assembly GCF_029633865.1). NCBI lineage: Eukaryota > Metazoa > Chordata > Actinopteri > Lampriformes > Lampridae > Lampris > Lampris incognitus. Next base: position 45,479,577 of record NC_079214.1, read on the forward strand.
TATAAAAAGAAAAACTCCAGATGTCTCTTCATCAGGTGAAGATGAGTGCTTGTGCCTTGTTTGTGTGGAGCCACTGGCGAACAGGCGTCCAAGAGAGACTTGGCCAAAGGACAGGACAGGGGTGCCAGAATGCACCCCTGGCAAGGCAATTTATGTGTGCCAGAACTGTAATTCTGACAATGAGTCTGACTAGTGAGGTTTGAGACCTGGTTCGGGATTTGTTTGAATGCTTGACATGTTTTATTTGAAAGTTTGTTTGAAATGATTTTCCAGCTGTTGTACAAACCCCAATTCCAATGAAGTTGGGACGTTGTGTAAAACCTGAATAAAAACAGAATACAATGATTTGCAAATCCTTTTCGACCTATATTCAACTGAATACACTACAAAGACAAGATATTTAATGTTCAAACTGATAAACTTTATTGTTTTTTGCAAATATTCACTCATTTTGAATTTGATGCCTGCAACACGTTCCAAAGAAGCTGGGACAGGGGCAACAAAAGACTGGGAAAGTTGAGGAATGCTCAAAAAACACCTGTTTGGAACACTCCACAGGTGAACAGGTTAATTGGAAACAGGTGAGTGTCATGACTGGGTATAAAAGGAGCATCCCCAAAAGGCTCAAGTCATTCACAAGCAAGGATGGGGTGAGGTTCACCACTTTGTGAACAACTGCGTGAGCAAATAGTCCAACAGTTTAAGAACAATGTTTCTCAATGTACAATTGCAAGGAATTTAGGGATTTCATCACCTACAGTCCATAATATCATCAAAAGATTCAGAGAATACGGAGAAATGTCTGCACGTAAGTGGCAAGGCCGAAAACCAACATTGAATGCCTGTGACCTTCGACCCCTCAGGTGGCACTGCATTAAAAACCGACATCATTCTGTAAAGGATATTACCACGTGGGATCGGGAACACTTCGGAAAACCATTGTCAGTTAACACAGTTCGTCGCTACATCTACAAGTGCAAGTTAAAACTCTACCATGCAAAGCGAAAGCCATATATCAACAACACCCCGAAACGCCGCCGGCTTCTCTGGGCCCGAGCTCATCTGAGATGGACTGATGCAAAGTGGAAAAGTGTGCTGTGGTCTGATGAGTCCACATTTCAAATTGTTTTTGGAAATCATGGACGTCGTGTCCTCCGGGCTAAAGAGGAAAAGGACCATCCAGATTGTTCTCAGCGCAAAGCCCAAAAGCCAGCATCTGTGATGGTATGGGGGTGTGTTAGTGCCCATGGCATGGGTAACCTGCACATCTGTGAAGGCTCCATTAATGCTGAAAGGTACATACAGGTTTTGGAGCAACATATGCTGCCATCCAAGCGACGTCTTTTTCAGGGACGTCCCTGCTTATTTCAGCAAGACAATGCCAAGCCACATTCTGCACGTGTTACAACAGCGTGGCTTTGTAGTAAAAGAGTGCGGGTACTAGACTGGCCTGCTTGCAGTCCAGACCTGTCTCCCATTGAAAATGTGTGGTGCGTTATGAAGCGCAAAATACGACAACGGAGACCCTGGACTGTTGAGCAACTGAAGTAGTACATCAAGCAAGAATGGGAAAGAATTCCACCTACAAAGCTTCAACAATTAGTGTCCCCAGTTCCCAAACGCTTATTGAGTGTTGTTAAAAGGAAAGGTGATGTAACACAGTGGTAAACATGCCCCTGTCCCAGCTTTTTTGGAACGTGTTGCAGGCATCAAATTCAAAATGAGTGAATATTTGCAAAAAAACAATAAAGTTTATCAATTTGAACATTAAATATCTTGTCTTTGTAGTGTATTCAATTGAATATAGGTCGAAAAGGATTTGCAAATCATTGTATTCTGTTTTTATTTACGTTTTACACAACGTCCCAACTTCATTGGAATTGCGGTTTGTAGTTGGGACTGATTTAATGGCCACGTTCCAGGATGATTAAAGTTCAGTGATTAATCGGTCTTTTTTTCATTAGCTGAATTTAATTTTGAATTTCAAGTAAAAAACATAACCAAACAATGACTTGGTTCTTGTTTTATTTGTGCGACATCTTACCCCACATATTGTGACAACTTACCTGTTGATGGGGCAATGTGTCACATTTGCACACTCACTATTTAAATGCCTATAATTATGTACTGAAATACGATATGAAGATGAAATGATTACAAGATATATGTCTGAGACTTTGTTCTTTCATTTGGTGTGTAATTTTTACCAACATGATGTATTGATCCCAAGATATATGAAAAAGTGTGAAAAGTGTGAAAAGATGCCCTGATCTCCCCTACCCCAAGGTTTGATTCTTGGACCATTACTATTTAATCTCTATATGTTCCCACTCATACATTATACAGAAATACATAATAAATTACAACAATTATGCAGATGATTCACAATCCTACATATCCCTATCTCCTGATGACCTAGATCTCATACATTCCCTAACTCAGTGTACTGACAATATTAATCTACTGATGTCAGAGAAATTGTTTACAATTAAAAAAAGACAAGACAAAAATACTCATTTTTGGTGCAAAGACTCAGAGACAGAGAATTGCAGCTCATCTCAGCTCTCCGTCTCTGGGGTGCAAAAGCGAAGCTAGAAATCTGGGTGTAATCATAGATGGCAATTTAAATTCTAAGAGCTATAGCAATCATCTCACAAGATCAGCCTTCTACCATCTTAAAAACATTTCAAAACTAAGGGGCTTTCTATTAAAATCAGACTGTGAGAAATTAGTCCATGCATTTATGACAAGTAGACTGGAGAGGTGGAGGTATGCACTGGAGAGAAGAGGGATAAAAGTCAGTAGGAGCAAGATGTAAAACATATGCATGAATGAGAGGGAGGGCAGTAGAATGGTGAGGATGCAAGGAGTAGAGGTGATGAAGGCATATGAGTTTAAATACTTGGGGTCAACTGTACAAAGTAACAGGGAGTGTAGAAGAGAGGTGAAGAAGAGAGTGCAGGCAGGGTGGAGTGGGTGCAGAAGATGGTTGTGAGACCAGCTATGTTATATGGTTTGGAGACAGTGGCATTGATGAAAAGACAGGAGGTGGAGCTGGGGGTGACAGAGTTGAAGATGCTAAGATTTTCATTGGGGGTGATGAAGAAGGACAGGATTAGGTGTGAGTATATTAGAGGGACAGCTCAGGTTGGACGGTTTGGAGACAAAGCAAGAGAGGCAAGCTTGAGATGGCTTGGACATGTGTGGAGGAGAGATGCTGGGTATATTGGGAAAAGGATGCTGAATATGGAGCTGCCAGGGAAGAGGAAAAGAGGAAGGCCAAAGAGTAGGTTTAAGGATGTGGAGAGAGAGGACATGCAGGTGGCTGGTGTGACAGAAGAAGATGCAGAGGACAGGAAGAAACGGATGATCCGCTGTGGCGACCTCTAATGGGAGCAGCCAAAAGTGGCAGTGGTAGTGGTAGTAGTAGTAGTAGTATTTATAACAAGTAGACCAGACTACTATAATGGTCTATTCACTGGCCTCCCAAAATCAGTTGTGTGGCAACTACAGTTAATTCAAAATGCGGCAGCACGTGTTCTCACTAGAACTAAACAAATATGAATACATTACACCTGTTCTTAGATCTCTGCATTGGCTCAAAACTTGAATCGAATTCAAATTCTGTCCCTTGTATACAAAACTCTACATGGCCTTGTATCTCAGTATATAAAAGACATGCTAATTAGATACAAACCAGCAAGAACTCTCAGGTCCAAGGGTAACCATCACTCATACTAACTCTAAAGCTGGGGGAGCTGCCTTTTGTATTTAAACTCCAACTAGATGGAACGCCCTGTCTGAGGATCTGAGAGAGGCCCCCACACTGGACACTTATAAGCAGGTTAAAAACCTTATTTTTCACAACAGCCTACAGCTAAGTTATTGGTGTGCGTGCGTGCGTGCGTGTGTGCATGTGTGTGTGTGTGTGTGTGTGTGTGTGTGTGTGTGTGTGTGTGTGTGTGTGTGTGAGCTTTGTATGTTTTGACACTTGTATATTTTGCTCCGATTCCTGTGCACATGGTGTGCACTTTTGTTTTCTACATTTGCACTTTTAAGAGTTTCGATTGTATTGTCATTTTATGTAACGCACATTGTGTTGCCCATGTATGAAATCTGCTATATAAATAAAGTTTGTTGTTGTTAAAATTTTAAATATTTCAGGAAATAGGTTTAATAAGGAAATAGGGAAGAGGAAAAGAGGAAGGCCAAAGAGGAAGTTTATGGATGTGGTGAGGGAGGACATACAGGTGGCTGTTGTGTCAGAAGAAGATGCAGAAGACAGGAAGCGATGGAAACGGATGAGCCGCTGTGGCGACTCCTAACGGGAGCAGCCAAAAGTGGTAGTAGTAGTAGTAGTAGTAGTAGTAGTAGTAGTAGTAGTAGTAGTAGTAGTAGTAGAGTTCAGGAAATAGGTCTGACAGAGATCAGCGGATGTATAACTTTGTTTCAATCATGAGCTGCTCTTTTTCATTTTCTGATTACTTCAGCTTTGCTCAGACTTGATACTGCCAGTAAAATGTACTACTTCTCTGTCAACTGACTTCACTTTTGAGGTTTTTGTACATTTACAGGAAAAGTTGAAAGTAAGTAAGTATGTAAAGCTGTTTATAGCGCACTTTTCAAAACACACAGTTAAAGAGCAGACCTTTTGCACACCTGTAGATCGACAGGTGTGTGTGTGTGAGAAGATCATGGGTCGACAAGGCAGAGCAAAAAAACTCCTGCACACTGTCCTCTATACTCGCAGTCAGACATCTTTAATAACTAATCACAATCTTCAGGTACACAGAAAAAATTAACTGATGGTCTGTGTATCAAAATGTTGTAATAAGTTATTAAAGATGACTGACTGCAAATATAGAGTACAGTGTGGGAGATTTTTTTTGTTCTACCTAAAACACAGTGACAAAGAACTTCGTGCGCACATGCACACGCGCACACACATGCACGCACACACACACTCACACACACAAATATAAGTAAACAAATAAATAAAATAAACCCCTGGCGGCCTGTCCAGGGTGTCTCCCTGCCTGCCGCCCAATGACTGCTGGGATAGGCTCTAGCATCCTCGCGACCCTGAGAGCAGGATAAGTGGTTTGGATAATGGATGGATGGATGGACAATATAAAACATTAAACCATGGCACAATAAGAAACAGACCAAAGTAAAAATGAACCAAAACTAAACACCGGGATGGGGATCTACAAAAAAGGCTACAGAAGGATTTTTAGTTGTAGAAGCCGTTCAACATAGTCCAAAGATTCAGCAAATCTGATAGATTGGGGAAGATTATTCCAGAGGCTCAGGGCTAAAACTGCAAAGGTGCAGTCAACTTTTGTTTTCCCGGTGGAGTGGGGGCATAGATAAAAGACCAAGATTTGAGGATCGGCATGGTCGAGAAGTAGAATGAGGAGATCAGAAATATAGCTGGGGGCAAGGTCATGCAGTGCTTTAAGTAAGATCTTGTACTTTCTTCTGAATATTATGGGAAGCCAATTGAGGGATGCAAGAAACTGTAAAGGATTTAAAGCAGCTTGACCGAGGCATGTGTAGAGCGGGGCTGAATTTGTGCCGGTGTAGATACCAGATCTGCTCAGGTTGCAAGTTCGGCTCGGGGTGCTGCGTTTACAGATGACCTAACACATTACGATTGGCTGTATGATGGAAAGTGTATGGCTATGCCATGTGTTGACACCGCAGATGACCAAATTTTGATTGTGCGATTGTGTAAAGAGATACACAGCTAATAAAATATAAATGCCAAATTTACATTTAATCATTTCGTATCTGTTTGTGTAGAGTGTAAGATTAAACAAACAAGATATGTGTTAAACAGTGCATATTTTATTTGGACAGACCGAGGCTAGTTGGTCTCCAGTTTCCAGTCTTTGTGCTTTGCTTTAAAAGCTTATTTAACGTGGTAAATAAACAGAGACACTGTATTTTTGGCAGAAAGCGGGAACCTTGACATAAGTGAAACCTGTAAAATAAATATTCTTTTTCTCAACCACTCTCTCTTCCCTAACCGTAACCTTTTTTAAACCCCTCTCTCAATCTGTATGTGATCAATTGGCAGAAAACATATAAGCATCAGTCTTGCTTTTACAGGCCTCCTTTTTTACAGTTGAAACTCCTCCAGTATTCATTAATGACATTCATAGCCATATACATGAAGATATGGGAAAGAGTAATGGAAGCTAGGTTGGGATGTGACGATTAGCGAGCAGCAGTATGGTTTCATGCCATGAAAGAGCACTACAGATGTGATGTTTGCTTTGAGAATGTTGATGGAGAAGTATAGAGAAGGTCAGAAGGAGTTACACTGTGTCTTTGTGGATTTAGAGAAAGCATATGACAGGGTGGTGAGAGAGGAGGTGTGGTATTATATGAGGAAGTCGGGAGTGGCAGAGCAGTATGTAGGAGTGGTGCAGGATATATATGAGAGCAGTGTGACTGTGGTGAGGTGTGCGGTAGGAATGGCGGATGGGTTCAAAGTGGAGGTGGAATTACATCAAGGATCGGCTCTGAGCCCCTTCTTATTTGCAATGGTGATGGACAGTTTGACAGACGAGCTCAGGCAGGAGTCTCCATGGACGATGATGTTTGCGGATGACATTGTGATCTGTAGCGAGAGTAAGGTGCAAGTTGAGGAGAGCCTGGAGAGGTGGAGGTATGCACTGGAGAGAAGAGGAATGAAAGTCAGTAGGAGTAAGACAGAATACATATGCATGAACAAGAGAGAGGACAGCAGAATGGTGAGGATGCAAGGAGTAGAGGTGATGAAGGTGGATGAGTATTAAATACTGGGAGTCACCTGTTCAAAGTAATGGGGAGTGTGGAAGAGAGGTGAAGAAGAGTGCAGGCAGGGTGGAGAAGAGTGTCAGGAGTGATTTGCGACAGAAGGGTACCAGCAAGATAGGCCAGAATGTGATGGTTTGGACAAGTGTGGAGGACAGATGCTGGGTATATTGGGAGAAGGATGCTGAAGATGGAGCTGCCAGGCAAGAGGAAAGCCAGAGGAGGTTTACGGATGTGGTGAAGGAGGACATGTAGGTGAGGTGGCTGGCGTGACAGAGGACAGGAAGAGGTGGAAACTGATGAGCTGCTGTGGCGACGCCTAACGGGAGCAGCTAGACAACGATGGTGAAGAAGAAGAATAATCATCATCATTTGTTGGCAAATTACAGCTCTTCACACAAATGGTGGCTGGTGACTCAAATAACTGGGGAGGATAGGAGGAAAACCAACCCACGGTGTCATGTTATTTTACACTGGTTGGCTAACATCTCTGCTTTCTTATGTTCAATGGTAAATTAAGAAGTAAAAGAATAGCTTATGACATTTCTTAAAATAATTTTATTTTTATATTTTTATCTTATATATTATTTATGGATTTTGTTTATATTTTATCTAATTTTACAAAAGCCATTACAATCTGTAATTATTAAAAACAAAGCAAAAGTGGGGCGGCACGGTGGCGGAGTGGATAGCGTGGTCGCCTCACAGAAAGAAGGTCCTGGGTTCGAGCCCTAGGGTAGTCCAACCTGGGGGGTCGTCCCGGGTCGTCCTCTGTGTGGAGTTTGCATGTTCTCCCCGTGTCTGCATGGGTTTCCTTTGGGTGCTCCGATTTCCTCCCACAGTCCAAGACATGTAGGTCAGATGAATCGGCCATACGAAATTGTCTCTAGGTATGTGTATGTGTGTGTGTGTGTGTGTGTGTGTGTGTGTGTGTGTGTGTGTGTGTGTGTGTGTGTGTGTCGGCCAGTGACTGCCGGGATAGGCTCCAGCATCCCCACAACCCCAAGAGCAGGATAAGTGGTTCGGATAATGGATGGATGGAAAGCAAAAGTGGAGCTTGTGAAGAGTTCTTCTGCCTCCCTTTCCATGTTGGTATAAGTTATCTTCATAGCTTCTGTTAGAACTGTTGTTGTGTCCAGTTTTCCAGAAGTAAGAGAGAAGTAAAGGTCAGAAGAAGTCTAGTCAGTAAAATATCAACACAAGTCAGGCTTTGGCAGTTTAACAGTGATTGAAAAAGTACTGGGGGAAAACAATTAAATAACGTTATGAATACTCATCTTTACTTTGGGTCTTGTAAGGTCACAAGGCAGAGTGGTTGTTGTTGCTGCTCGATAAAAAAGGGAAACGTAAAGCTGAAAAAATTAGATTTGCGCTCTGTTGAAAAGGCCTAAATAAAATGTATTTTTTTAGTAATGTCTTTAAAAGTAGTTGCATGTTATAATTTCTTTTCTAATATGCTATTGTATAAATCTATCGCTTTATTGCCCTTTCGTCACACTCACGTTCAGCACAGTGGTAGAGAATTGAAGATGAAATTATCATTGGACCAATGTAAGGTCAATATTGTATTGCTGTTGTTGATTGGTTAGGGAGGATATCTTTGGTTGAAGCATCATTTTATGTGTTTGGACCAATAACAGATGACACTAGGTATCATTGATCCCCCCTCCCTCAAACCTCTGATTGGGTATTCTCCAGCATAGTCTGCTCCTCTGATTGGTTCTCTGATGTTAGGCACTAAATCCAGAGCCTCTGGCTAGACCTGCCCAAAGGGAGGTTCATCCTCCCTTGCTGCTATTCACCCCCACGTTAACAGCCAGGACTCACGAGCCGCTGGGTAAAAACCGTTTATAATGGACATCCATGGGCAGCTTGGGGAGGTGAAGGTCGGACCTCCGTACAGTATTTTTCAATTATGGTAAGGGGTGCTGTCGGTATTTTGACACGGGGAGACAATTTTTGTTACTTCGAAGTGTTAAATTAGTAATATTATCAGTCTTGTAGTCCATTAAATTTACATGTATTTATTTTTCTCTTTGAAGTTTATTTTTCTCTGGAATTTTAGGGAGGACCTTGAGGACTTGAGTTGAGGTGGTTCAGGCATCTGATTAGGATGCCTCCTGGGCGCCTTCCTTTGAAGGTTTTCCGGATATGTCCAACTGGGACGAGACCCCGGGGTAGACCCAGAACTCGTTGGAGGGACTACATGTCCAAACTGGCCTGGGAATGCCTTGGGATTCCCCAGAAGGAGCTGGAGGGCGTTGCTGGGGAGAAAGACGCCTGGAGCGCCCTACTTAGCTTGCTGCCACTGTGACCTGACCCTGGAGAAGCGTCTGATGATGAATGAATGAACTGTCCTCCCTTTCCTCAATGGACGAGCCTCCTCTGATCAGCACCTCATCAAAAATAGAACAAACTAACATTTGTTGGTAACACTAGGAGGGTGCTGACATACTGTAAGCAATGTGCATTCACTGGACTCATTTTTAAGGCATCTGATTATCATTTAGTTACAATTCTTACTTTGTTCAAATCCTGAAAAATTTGCCAGCAGTTATTTCATGCACACCCATTGCTCTGGTGAAGTGCATGGTAAAAGACATGCAACTGTCTCATATTGTGACAGGTTCAGTAACACAAAGCTGACTTGTTTAATTTGCCTTGTAGCTTAAGTTACAAAGTAATGCCATAAACCTATGGGACAATACTGAAAACTACTATAACAATAATACAAATAATAATACATTTTATTTATAAAGCACCTTTCAAAACAGTTACAAATTGCTTTACAATAAAAACAGAACACATTCTTAATACAAGAAATTAAAGCCAACTGAAAGCCATAAAAATATACACATTATAAAACACAAAAGGGAGTAAAACAAAATTAAAAATAAACATTCATCCATTTCGTCCATTATCCAAACCACTTATCCTGCTGTCAGGGTCGCGGGGATGCTGGAGCCTATCCCAGCAGTCATTGGGCGGCAGGCAGGGAGATACCCTGGACAGGCCGCCAGGCCATCACAGGGCATTTTTTTAGCTATTCTTCTCAAGAGCCTAAAAACACTCTGAAGCTGAAGCTAAAAATGTAACCTTCAATCTCAGTCTGTGGAAGATCCAGAGTATGAAGAATGAGAAGAATATGTCAAATGCCCACTGTACTCCTCACAACACCTGCATCTAACACGGACTAAATCACTGGCCTTTTTCCCTCACCAATATTGAATGTTCATCAGTCTAACTTCATCATTTTGTGCTAATAAGGAGTTATCAATTCATGTCAGATTGTAACTGACAACCAATGCTCCACATTATTGGAGACTGCGTCTCGGGTTTGAGAAAGCATTCTAAAACTGAGGGCATGAATTGGGGAACACAAGTTCAATGAATACAAACTACTATATGCTGTAAAATACAACACTAGGGCATCATGAAAACAAGCAGATAGTATGAATCGAAGAGCCGACAGCCTTCCTCATCTCTTCCTGTCCTCTGCCTTCATCACCTCCTCCTGTCCTCTGCCTTCAGTCGTCTTTCTACCAACAGCACAAAGACTCATTCCAGCAGTTAGATCTTCTCTGTAGAAGTCAAAGCAATTCCCATTATCAAAGGAAAATGGGAATGGCTAAATAATGGGAATTGCTAATAAAAATAATAAACATGAAATTAAAACAAATAAAATTGTAGAATCGGGATATGCTTTCCTAAAAAAGTATGTTTTAAGAAGAGACTTAAGAGAAGACACTGACTCAGACGGCCTTATTTCCTCAGGCAGCTTGTTCCAGAGCCTTGGGGCCCCAATGGCCAAAGGCTCTATCCCTTCTGTTTCCAGCCTGGATTCAGGATCTCACACTATGCAAAGTATCATAAGGGATTAAAATATGTAAAATATAATCTGGAGTCTGGTCATGAAGAGCCATAAAGGTAATCAATAGGATTTTAAAATCAATCCTAAAACAAGCAGAGAGCCAATGTAAAGAGGCTAGAACAGGTGTGACGTGGCTGTGCCTCTTAGTTATGGTTAAAAGCCTGGCAGCTGAGTTCTGGACTGTTTGTAGTCATTTCCAAGTTTTTTGATTAAGAAAAGAGAAATTATATTGTAATACTGAATGGGTATAAAAAGCTACTTGACTATTCACACATCCATCTATTAACCGAACCGCTTATCCTGCTCCCAGGGTCGCGGGGATGCTGGAGCCTATCCCAGCAGTCATTGGGCGGCAGGCGGGGAGACACCCTGGACAGGCCACCACACGGGGCCAACACCCACACATATTCATACCTAGGGACAATTTAGTATGGCCGATTGACCTGACCTACATGTCTTTGGACTGTGGGAGGAAACCAGAGCACCCAGAAGAAAACCCACGCAGACACGGGGAGAACATGCAAACTCCACACAGACGACAACCCCAAAGTTTGGACTACCCCGGGACCTTATTGGTGTGAGGCGACCACGCTAACCACTGCACCGCCACTATTCAAGTTAATTTTGTACAAAGTAAAAGTGCATCAAATGTTTAAAGACAATCCTGCATGTTTTTCCAGGATGCTCCTGTGGAAGGGCAGGGTGGGGAGAGGGGCACCTGCAACAAGCATCGGCGTGCAGATATTTTTGTCAAAACATCAAGTTTATAACTGACATGTCCATGTTGGCTGCTTCATTCACAGTTGTAAATGGCATAAAGTTGGACCCCTTTTAAAGATTTGTAAAAATGGCAATGAAAAATTATAAAGTGAAAATACAATGTTAAATAAAAAAATAAATAGTAAAATAAAAACACATTATTGAACATTGGAGAAACGATCTGGCCTCATTGGTCCAGTTAGCAGACCTCTGTCCATGGTGTTTGAGTGAGATAGTGACAGAATAAAAAAGTAAACTGATGTATATCAAATGATGTTAAGGAAGTTAAATTTAAAGTCATGTCTTACCCATCAACATGGAACCATTCCATTAGAGTAATACGCGACTGTTTTCGGATCTGTGCCATCTTCCACTAAAAGAAATGTTCATTTGCAGCCACAAATCAGTACTTCATTTGTCTGCTTAACATTTGCATTTTATGCATGCCAGTTACTACAGAATACAGCACAAAGTGACCATAAAGCTATGTTAAATAGTCACACAAACAATACTGTGGTGACAGACAGAACACATCACTTAGTTCAGTTTCTTAGCCTGCTTGCTCTTCTTGGTTGTAAATAGAACACTCAGGCCTAATTCCATTTTCCCTCCATTGCAGTAATCCATAGACAGAAGGGAAATGATATGGAAGTCAAGGGACAGTCAATGAGAGAGAGATTCAAACCGTATGCCTCCCCCTTGCTAATTTTCAGGGATTATGCATTGTTTGTGATGACAGTTTTGTTAGTTTTAACAGATAAGCACATTGTTCAATGTGCTCCAGGCACTGTGGGTTTTTTGATGCGTTCTGTGACTTTTTCTCTCCCTCTGACCTGCTGGAACAGCACCCTCTGTGTTCTGGGACCTCCTTATCTACAAATTAAGCACTGGTGTAGAGGGAGTTACAAGAATCAAGCCCGGAGAAAATTAAAGTGTGAATTAATAGTTTGAGATCCCTAGAAGACGAAAGATGATTTTTTTAAAATATTTCTTACCTGAAGAAAACAGGACTGTGCAAGCTTATTAACATGGTAGTCAAAAGACATGGTGGTCAAAGATGATATCAAGATTCTTAGCGGTAGGTTTGATATTTGAGTGAAGTGGACCAATAAACTGATCAACTGCAGTGGCAAAGTTCTCAGGAACAATTAAGAGAACATAATTTTTTCCAGGGTTTAGGTGGAGGAAATTAAGGGACATCCAATCTTTGGCGGTGGCCAAATAATCATGGAGGGAGGACAGTTGATTCAGGTTATTGGGTTTGGCAGAGTATCATCGGCATAACATGTCATGAAAGCAACCCAGAGGAAGCTGTATAATGAGAAGAGGATTGGCCCAAGCACATACCACTGAGGGACTCCACACATCAGGGAGCTGATGAGGGCATGTGATTGTTCCATCCTAAAACTGAAATCAATCTAACATAGTACCAGAAAGGCCAACCCAGTTCTCCAACCTATCAAGTAAAATGGCATGATCGATGATATCAAAGGCAGCGAGTAAATCTAGTAGAATAAGAATTGAATATTTACCTTTGTGTGCATGCATAAGGGTGCTGTTGGTCACTCTTAGTAATACAGTGTCAGAGCTATGCTTGTGGTGAAGCTTTTAGTTCTCTCTCAGTTTGCACTTGTGGCATTGAGACTTCCTGTAACCTAAAACACTTTGACATTTTCAAAATGCATTTTCTATTGAATAGTACACATGGCCATTGAAACTCTAGTTAATGGTCACGCCCATATTTGCATACGAAACTGGTTGTTGGTTTCAGTCATTATGCAACTGTATTCTTTATAAGGGTGGGGATACCTGCAGTCAGTTTAGACTGAAGAGGTCACTCAGATGAGTGATGAAACGTTTGTCAATAAACGTTGCATCCAGATGAACTGATTCCACCTTCTTTGATTTTCTTACCTGGATTATTGAGCATGCATAAAGACATTTTCTCTTGGCACTTCAGCACATTATATTACAGTCATTTAGCCGATGCTTTTATCCAAAGCGACTTACAATAAAGTGCATTTCACGTAGGAAATCAGGAAAACTACTAGTCATCAGAGATCATATGTGCATCTAAGAGCATAAGTGCTAAGAACAAGTAAAAGGGTAGTAGTTCTTAAGGAGGTGAGTTTTCAACCTGCGCCGAAAGATGGGCAGCGACTCTGCTGTCCTGACATCAGTGGAGAGTTCATTCCACCTCTGTGGGTCCAGGACAGAAAACAGCCATGACCGGGTCGATCGGCAGCAGGGGCCTCTGAGCGATGGGGCAACCAGGCGTCCCGAGGCAGCAGAGTGAAGTGGTCGGGCGGGGGTGTAGGGCTTGACCATGGCCTGGAGATAGGAAGGAGCTGTTCCTTTCACTGCCCTGTAGGCTAGCACCAGAGTCTTAAACTGGATGCAAGCAGCTACTGGGAGCCAGTGAAGGGACATAAGAAGGGGAGTTGTGTGGGAGAACTTAGGGCGGTTGAACACCAGATGAGCTGCAGCTTTCTGAACAAGCTCCAGAGATCTGATGGCCGACGCTGGAGTGCCAGCAAGAAGGGAGTTGCTGTAGTCCAGCCAGGAGATGACCAGAGCCTGGATGAGCACCTGTGCCATCTCGTCGGTGAGAAATGGGCGAATCCCCCTGATGTTATAGAGGAGAAATCTGCAGGAGTGAGCAACCGATGCAACATTTGCAGCAAACGACAGTTGGTTGTCCAGGATCACACCCAGATTCCTCACAGTCCGAGTTGGCGTCACCACGGTGTTGTCAATGGCCAGGACTCAGTGTGAGCAACCTTTCCCTGAGAGGAACATCAGCTCTGTCTTGTCCAGATTGAGCTTCAGGTGGTGTGTCGCCAACCACTCCAAGATGTCAGTTAAGCACGCAGCAATGCGTGTCTCTACTTGTGTATCAGAGGGAGGAAAGGACAAGATCTGCTGGGTGTCATCACTATAACAATGGTAAGAGAAGTCATGCGAGCAAATAACAGAACCCAAGGATGTCATGTACAGGGAGAAAAGGAGAGGACCCAGAACCGAACCCTGTGGAATGCCTGTAGTCAGTCTGTGAGGCTCCGACACAGAGCCCCTCCATGTCATCTGGTAGGAGTGACCCGTCAGGTAGGCTGCAAACATTGAGATTGCAGAGCCTGTGACACCCAGCCCCTCGAGGGTAGAGAGGAGGATCTGGCGGTTCACTGTGTCGGGACAGAGGAGAGAGAGTTTGCTCTCAGAGTGCAGTGATTCTGTCACTGCAAGGAGGGCCGTCTCTGTCAAGTGACCCACCCTGAATCCAGACTGGTTGGGGTCCAGGAGGAGGTACACAGAAAGTTGGTTAAATACAGCACGTTCGCAAGTTTTGGATAGAAAGGGTAGAAGGGAAACTGGTCTGTGGTTTTTGATGTCAGAGGGGTTAAGTGATGGTTTCTTGAGAAGGGGGGGACTCTAGCAGTCTTGAAGGCAGATGGAAAGCATCCTGCATGGAGGGAGGTGTTGAAGAGGTGGGTTAGATAGGGAAGGAGTTCAGGTGCTATAGACTGAAGAAGAGGGTAGGGGACCGGGTTAAGCAAGCAAGTGGTGGTGCGACTGGATGTAATGAGGTTTAGGACCTCATCGGGGGAAAGGGTGGAATAGTGCAAGCACACTAACTGGGTGGTGAGAAAAGGAGGATCTGATGTCGTTTACCTTCTTGTCAAAGAAGTAAGCGAAGTCCTCAGGGAGAAAGTAGGTGGGGGTTGAAGAAGTGTAGCGAAGATTTCAAAGAGTTTCTTAGGATTAGAGGATATGAGTTTAGAGCGATAGAAGGCAGCCTTTGCAGCAGAACGGGAGCAAGAGAAAATGGAAAGAAGAGATTGGAAGTTGAGAAGGTCCTCTGGGAGTTTGCCTTTTCTCCATTTGTGCTCTGCCACTCTTAGGCTCCATCTGTCAGTATGTACTGAGTCTGTCAGCCAAGGGACAGGTGGAGTTGGGTGTGCAGGCCCAGAGGTGAGGGGACAGAGATTGTCCAGAGAAGAGGAGAGGGTAGAGAGAAGAAGATCAGTAGCAGTGTCAGGGGGTAGGAGAGAGAAAGATTCAGGTGTAGGGAGGATAGAAGTAACAGAGGAAGAAAGATCAGTGGGGGAGAGAGAGCGGAGGTGTCTATGGATGGAAACCATGTGGGTAGGGGAAGGGGCTGAAGATAGGGAGAGAGAGTAGGACATGAAATAGTGGCCAGAGAGCTGGAGGGGAGTAACAGAAAGATTGGAAATAGGACAGTGTCTAGTAAAGATAAGGTCCAGCTGGTTGCCGGCCTTGTGAGTAGGAGGAGAGGTTAAGGTAAAAGGAGGAGAGGAAAGAGAGAAGAGGATCTAGCTTGTTAGTGTGGATGTTGAAGTCACCGAGAAGGATAAGTGCAGAGTCATCAACAGGGAAGTGCGAGACAAGTGTGTCAAGCTCCTCCAGAAACTCACCAAGGGGGCCTGGTGGGCAGTACACAACCACAATGGTGAGTTTGACTGGATAAGAGACAGTAACAGCATGAAATTCAAAAGAGGGTAGAGAAAATTGTGGAATGGAAACAAGAGAGTATTTCCATTTCAGGGAGATTAGCAGGCCAGTGCCACCACCCCACCTCCCAGCTCTGGGAATGTGAGAAAAAGAGTACACATCAGACAGAGCTGCGGGTGTGGTAGTGTTTTCTGTCATGATCCAGGTCTCAGTTAGAGCAAGAAAGTTGAAGGAGAGAAAGGATGCGTAGCCTGAGATAAACTCAGCTTTCGGCACCGCAGACTGGCAATTCCAGAGCCCTCACTTCACCACTTGCTCAACGTGAGTGGAGAGAGTGGGATAGATGAGATCGGTAGGGTCACAGCGCCTAGGAGTGACCCAATGTCTATGCCAGCCCCGGGAAGAGGAAAGGACAGGAATGTGAAGGAAACACATAGTCTATACTAGGTACACAAAATACAGATGACTGACCAGATCAAAAAAGAGCAGTCCTTGCTCGACGAAGTCTTGGCTTGAAAAAGTCACACTTGCCTTTGTTCACTCTAGCCTTTGTTCAACCTAGACCTGTTTGCACTCAGCTTGTTTGCCTGATGCTTCCAAGTAGCAGCAGTGATTTAAAGAACACTGATTGCTAATTGTCTGCTAGGAGTGCAGGCCACACCCTGGCCACTTAACACCCAATTGGCCAAAGAGGTACACTGAAAATAGGCCTATTGCCCAGAAACTGGTCACTTATGTAAAACTCTATCAAACCTCACACAATACTATTAGGACTGCAAACAGCAGGTTACCAAGGAATATATTTATAAGCTAAGAGGATAACTAAGTCAAAACAGCTGGGCAACAAGAAATATTTAGGACACACAAGGTGGAAAACAGCTACAGCTAGAATAGGTAATTAAGACAAGTAAGTAAATAGAATAAGACAGCTACAGCTAGAATAAGATCCCACTAGGAACCAGCAGCAGATGGTCAGAGAAAAGGACTAATACTCAAGCAGCTGGAAATGACTAATAGCAACTTATTAAGCAAGAAAGATGATACTTACTCTACTCTAGAGGAACCAGCAATTCAGAATCACTCCAGAAGTTAAAATGCACACTGGATTGAAACTGAATCAGGCCAGACTTATAAATCCCTGTGATGTTCTAGCACATTGGAGAGAAAATGACAAATGTCTCTGTGCTGGTACTTCACTCCCCCAGGCCCAGGCAAATACGAAGAATGATAACACCTCTTTTAAGACTGTTTGAAGGGGGGGGAGTGATCTGTGACCATGCAGACAAGCTGAAATTGAATATTATTGCTCAAAAGAATGGCAATACCCCTAGCTTTGAATGTAAAAGGCGATTGATAAACTTGAGAAATCCAGTTAGCTCTCAGTCGCCTCTGCTCTGTAGCTTTAATATGAGTTTCTTGAAGAAACATTATGTCAGCTTTTCAAGGATTTTAAATGTGCAAACCCTTTACCCCACTTGACAGCGTGACCAAGCCCCCGTACATTCCATGAAACCAATGTGGTTACTCATATCTACCTGATTTATACCGTTAATCACCGACATGTATACAGCTGTGAAAGCAAAAACAACCTGAAAGGCATATCAGCGTGGAAACTAAAAATAAAGATAAAACAATAAATCTGGCAGCTCTTAACATTAAACATTGACAAATCCCAATCCCCTCCCCACCGACACTTCCCCCATCTCACTTAACGAGGTCCACCGGTTGTATGACTTGTAGAAGTGCCTCTAATAACCCGCTAACTAACCAGCCTATAAACAAATATAACAAACTGAAGCAAGCCCCTCTACCGCCTCAAATACACTGCTCAAAAAAATAAAGGGAACACCTAAAAACACAATACGCAGTACACCCCGTATCGAATCCCGCACCGGGCAAGAAAATAACCGGTTACAATACTAAGTATCATAACATATTAATATCAGATTATTAGTCCTGTATCAAAAAAAACGGAAGCTTGATTTGCCCAAGAAAAGTTATTATTGGCGCTTTAACCCATGGTTTCTCACAGACCAAGTTTTTATTAAGTAAATGGCAGTACGGTTCGGTTCAAGGAGTTCCTTAAGACGAATGATACTGGGGCGGTGCCAGATTCCACACTCTGGGAGACCCTCAGGCCCCTCCCCAATTGTACGTGGCCAATTACCCTGCTCTTCACATCCGGCTTCCCACCCGCAGACATAGCCAACTGTGTCTGTACAGACGCCTGACCAAGCTGGAGGTAACGGGGATTCGAGCTGCCACCCCCGTGTTGGTAGGCAATGGAATAGACCGCTATACTACCCGGGCACCCTACTCAAAGTAGTAATGAGAAGTCATATAATTTCATTTGAAGCCTCCCTCAAAAAAAGGGGGGAACAGCGCCATCGGTTGGTGAAGATTGAAAATGTACTCCCAACTCTTGAACATTCCTACAGGAACTCCCTCCTAAAAGAAGATTATAATAAGAGCTTGAAGTTAAAATATGAGTGGAGCTGTATTCTCAGTGGAAACGTTAGCAAACTCTTACTCAATCTCAGACAGAGACATTTCGAGTTCGGAGACAAACCGGAGAGGCTGTTGGCCAGACAATTAAAGGGAGTACAGGCAAGCTGTTCAATTCACAAAATTAAATCCACAACAGGTCATTTGTTAAATTAACCACAGAGAAATAAACAACCGATTTAAAGAATTTTATTCAAAATTATACACCACTAAGTCTCAGGCCACTAGTGCAGATTTGCCGGCTTCTTTGGCTCTCTCAATTTGCCCAAACGAATCAGCTAGATTAGAATTAGATTCAAAATTTTCGGAGAGCGAATTAATAGAGGTAATGAAAAAGTTTCCCTCTGGTAAAGCGCCAGGCCCAGATGGGTTTGGTTGTGAATTTGACAAGGCATTTCATCATAAGTCACTTGCCCCACTTTTACTCAGGATGATTAGCGACTCCATTAAAAATAACAGATTGCCCAAGTCCCTATATGAGGCAAACATATGTATTTTGTTACAAAAAGGTAAGGAGGAAATGGGACCCCGAAGTTACAGACCAATCGCTCTCCTCAGCTTTGATCAAAAGTTGGTTACAAAAATAGTAGCTGACAGATTGGGGAGGCATATTTCGTCAATTATACACCCTGACCAAACAGGGTTTATCCCAGGTAGATTCTCATTTTGCAATGTACGTAAGCTTCCAAATAATTTATATACCAACCAGGTCGGGGACTCTGGAGCACCCATCTTTTCCCTCGATGCCGAAAAGGCATTTGATCAGATAGAGTGGCCCTATATGTTTGAAAAACTTAAAAAATTTGGGTTTGGGGATTTCTTTATTGCATGGATCAAAATGCTGTATCTCTGCCCATCATCCTCTATTCTCACCATTAGTGACAGATATGGGCCTTTTGACCTACAATGTGTAGTCAGACAGGGGATCCTCTATTTCCCTTACTTTTTGACATAGCCCTTGAGCCCCTTGCAATAGGAATTAGGAATCATTCCAATATCAGAGGTGTTAAGATAGGAAACCTGGAAAACTGTGAGCCTTTATGCTGATGATACATTGATATACGTATCTCATCGACCCAGAAGCCTCTGTTCCTCCCTTGTTAGATGTTGTTAAATCATTTGGCAAACTGTCTGGTTACACAATTAATTGGGGTAAGAGTGAGTTCATGCCACTATCGGACAGTATAGACTCAGCTTTCCTTAATGTTCTACCATTTAAACTACTGTATGATCATATGACATATATAGGGCTCATAATACCACAAAATCCCAAACTCAATTATGCCGATATGCTCACAAAGCTAAAACTGAACATAGAGAAGTGGGGGATTCTGCTATTGTCTATGGTGGGGTGTATCAACGCAATTAAGATGGCGTCTCCCCCTAGATTTTTGTACTTATTTCAGAATCTGCCAATCTTTCTGACATCAGCTGGACTCCATTATCTTTCCATTTGTTTGGGGATATAAAGCTTATCGCATAGCAAAAGCACATCTGTAAAAGCCAATAAATGAGGAAGGCTTAGGCCTTCCTATATTTAGGAACTATTATTGGACAGCCAACGCAAGGGCTTTGATTTACTCGCAACGGGGATTCCCAAATAAGACATCTCAGAAGGGAGACAACTCCCCCTTGAGGCTAAGCATTGAAACTACAGCAGTAAAAAAAACCTTTGTACTCTAGTTTTTCTAAGACAGAATCCCCTGATAAATTGATTGGTAATAATTGTATTTTAAGAAACTCTCAGGATTCTGAATCAGATCAGAAGTGTTAACAAACTGCTTAATATCTCAATATACACCCCTATATTTAATAACCATTCCTTTTCGCCATCTCAGATGAATGGGGCATTTACTGTCTGGAGGGACAGGGGTCTTGCAGCCCTTGGATATTTATATATAGATAAACAGTTTGCGTCATTTAATCAGTTGAAAAAAAAAATTAACATCCCTAACTCCCACTTCTTTCATTTTCTCCAAATTAGGCATTATGTCAAAGACAAAATTCCAAATTTTGAAAACAGGCCAGAGAGTTGCTCATTCTGTGACCTCCTGCAGCATCCTCCAGACTACAAACACCTGATATCTCGCTTTGTGTGTCTGTTTACCACGTCTGTATCTACTAATCGTCTGAAGGAAGCCTGGTCCACTGAGTTGAATCTTAAAGAGTCTGATGAAATTTGGAATGAAGATTTGACCTAAATCCGAACTTGCTCGATCAATGTCAGATATAAACTGATCCAATTCAAAGTTATCCATAGACTCCACTATTCAAAGACCAAACTACACTACATTTACCCATCCGTTTCTCCATTATGTGATAGATGCAAAGTTGCAGAAGGTTCTTTCGTGCCTCTTTTCTTGCTCTGTCCTCATTTACACAAATTTTGGTGTGAAATATTCCAGTGGTTCTCCGGAGTCTATGAAAGGGACATTCCTTGTGATCCAGCATTGGCACTCTTCGGCTGTTCAGAGACTGCTTTAAGTTATACACCTGAGGAACAATCGGCACTGATGGGTGGTATGGTAGCTGCCAAAAAATGGATCCTAATAGATTGGAAATCACCTACACCCCCCACCCCCCGCTTTCAGAAATGGTTCAATGAAATTCTCATGATCATACAGATGGAGAGAATACGCTTCCATAAATCTAAAGCACACAATAGATACTTGAGCATATGGGGTCCATTCATTGACTATGTCAATGAAAAATAATTTTTAATTACAGTCTGTAGTGATGCAACCCAGTACTCTACTTTTTATCTGTACTCTTGTAATACCTGTGTAATTTCTTGAAAACTGATGTGAACCAAGTTATATTGGCAGCTATATGTCTGGCAGCTCTTTTCCCCCCTTTTTTCCCTTTTTGTTGTTGTTTTTGTTTTTGTCTGTTAATAATTTTTTATCGTGTCTGCATGTGTTTTGAATATAAAACTGAAAAATTTCAAATAAAATATTAATAAAAATAATAATAATAAAAGACACAACTGTTCTGTAGGGTGCCACCGTAGGCGGAAACGGAGGTTCCGGGAGGGAAGTGTGGGATGTACGATCAGTCAAGTGGAGAAGACTGTGCCGTGCTGCAAGTTGGCTGCTAGCATTCGGCTACCCAGCCTGTTGGGGTGGACTCCATCAGTTCTGAAGAGGGAGAATCAATCCCAAAACAGATTAAAATGGTCAATAAAACCTGTAATGTGAGCTCTGCAGGCAGAGATGAGCCATTTTACACATCCTGTATCAGTGTGGCACTGGGAAACTCATTTCATTTAGTGATAAAGATGAGACACTAGCCAAGTTGGAGACAAAATATGAATATTCTCTGCAACTTTCAATACTGTCTGACATTGCTGTAAGCTGCTGTAATTTGATAGTACTTTATCTTTCTACCTATAAAATAAATATTTTCCCCCATTTTAGAAAACGCATGATTTCACCTTTGAATCCTTTTTATATCAAACATCAATATTTTATTTCTTGGTGCTATGTTCTTCAATTATACGGAATTATTTTTAATTCTACAGGGGTCAGTTTACAGCTCAAGGGAGAGTTTTGATCATTGGACAATTACAGCGGTGCAGTTTTTGTTGAGTGGGCCACAGTTGAGTCCTGTTGTTTGGAGTAACCTGTGTAAAAATGTAGCATTGTCCATACATAAAGTACAGAACTCAAACCGTTTCACTTCCGTGGAGCCAAGAGAGATGATGAGAGGTGATTGGAGGCTGCAAGCTAACGCCACTCCACAGTATGGGTCTTTCTCTTTATTCTTACCTTTACTATCTTCTCTCACTCCTAACTTTAACTACTACTCCTCCTCTCACTCCTCACTCATATGTTTCCACTATTTGCTCCCACTACTATCATACTCCACTTACAGCTTCACTTACTGA
Organism: Lampris incognitus; assembly: GCF_029633865.1. Taxonomy (NCBI): domain Eukaryota; kingdom Metazoa; phylum Chordata; class Actinopteri; order Lampriformes; family Lampridae; genus Lampris; species Lampris incognitus. Next base: position 45,501,872 of record NC_079214.1, read on the forward strand.
GCCCAAATATTGATTGACAGGAAATCAAGCCAATAAAAACTGTTATTACAAAGGCATATGATTGGCTATAAGATCAAGAGACCCTGTCTCTTTTCCAAGGTCTGGTTCTCAGGTCTATTTCCATTTTCAGAGTGAGATTTTCAACAAGACAAAATTTGTAGGTAAACATCTGCCCCGCAAAAATTATGATGAAAATCCTAGAACTCAAAAGCCAAATGACTGTGAACAGTCTTAATTGCAGAAATTTTGCATTTTTCTGTTCAGCTATGAATAATATTTAAGCTACAAGCATTCAGAATCAAGCATTCAAACCTTGAATACAAAGCCTGATTTTCCCTTGAATGTATGCAAAATTTAAAACACAGCTGCAAATTACTATCTACATATTTTCCAAATTTTAATGTTAGCCTTTCAAAACCAAATTCAAACATTCAAAAGTGAGTTAAGACCATTCAAAATGTTGCTCACCGTTCAAAACTTGATTAGGATCTCACCAGATGTGGCACTTATCTCTCTCACGTAATAGCTTATACGCTCCCAAATGTTTGGCATCCCAAAACGATGACACAAAAATAGTAAATTCTTTCGGTATCAGACATCATTCATTCATAATTGTAGGGTCAGGGGATTGTGCGCAGATAGTTCAGTGTTTTTCATTGGACTACGTTTAGAAAAAATGCTTCTGTGTGAAGCCGCTTTGAGCTTCTTTTGATAATGGATGCATCTTTTTACTTTTCTTTTCCACCGGGCTCTGTGAATATAAAGCTGGAGAAATCACATCAACTATGTAAAACCTCCAAGCCAATACATTATTATTGTGATTTTAATAACTATATTGTGTTTTGTATGGTTGTTTGTTTTAATTTGTTGAGTCTGGTATAGAGGATTTGTATCCTGTGCCAGAAAATTTTTCAATAAATTTCATTAAATACACCATTTCAAGAGAGGGTGGAAATAATGAGCATTAATGATCAAATGTTTTGTTTTGCATATTTTGATGAAACGTCAGTAACATACAACACACGTGATAATAGAGCAATAAAGCTGTCCAAAAGAAGAAAAAGTGCCATCTTTGACTATTCAAATATACATGTACAAATGCATCCTATTTAAGGTTACTGTCACTTCTAAAGGACACATAAGAAAATCTCACTTAGACAATAAATCAAAAGATTGTTTGGCTAAAAAAAGGGAAAAAAATCATCATTGTTAAAAGAGAATTTCTCCCAATATTTCTCTTATGTGAATGTGGACACTGCCATAGTTAGGCCTCATTTTGAGTGGAATGTAGATTCATGTTAGCATATTTAACTCTTAACTGTTTTTGCTATGGTCTATCAAAAGATGAGAAAATACTTTTTCATCTTTAGCTTGGTCTTGGTCTCAATCTGCTACAAGTCTGTCACTTTCACTACGTTGTGAGAGAGGCAATGCCGCCACAAGAGATGTCCAATCCAACAATTAGAGGTGTCACACCCAGCAGAGGCTAGTAATGGGGAAAGCATGGTGAAAAAAAGCTAGATTCTGCTTCCATTACATCCCAGGGTGGGGATGATGGGAAGGGGAAACCATAGCCACACCTTTGCGTCTGTAATGAACTTCACCCTGGTCTCAGGAATATAGTCACCTCTTACAGTGACAGTAGTTTTAACAGTGATGTGTACTGAGCTCAGCAACTGGGTAACCAGTTAGCTTTTTGATGCAAAGCAACAAGATTCATTTTATGCATCTCTGTGGAGAAACTGCAGTCTGCAATGGTAGCTGACAAGAACATAATAATAATAATAATAATAAATCAATCTTATATAGCGCTTTTCTAGAACTCAAAGTCGCTTTCCAATAAACGGGGTGAAACAAGACGACAGATAAACAACACAGACATACAGGGGTAGATGGGAAGGGGGGCTAAGAGAGGGAGAAGCGGCAGCCACACACAATGCCAGCAGTACTCTCCGACTTAACCAGATACAAAAGGGCAAGAAAAACAAACATCATAAATCACATAAATCACAAGAGAAAGCCTGAAGAGGTGAGTCCTGACCAATGACCTGAATGTGGGCAGCCAGCAGCAGTGTCAAATGTGCTTGGGGAGGGAGTTGAGGGAGGGGGCAGGTCGAGCGCTCAGTCCCCAGCCTGCCCCAGACCAGGGGTGGATGAGCGGACAGGGCGGCACGAGAAGGCAATGGAGAAAAGGTGTGTCTTGAGACGGGATTGGAAGAGTGGGAGGGATTATGAGTCTCTAATGATTTGGGGAAGTGAGTTCCAGAGCATGGGAGCATCAAAATCAAAACAGAATATTGTGATATGATACGCAGTAAATGTTTTTTTCCAACTCAGTCTCACAGACAAAACATATTTGCCATTTGGTGCTGAAATATCATTGCCAACATTCTTTCACATGCACACAATGCATATTAACTAGACTCACTAGACTAGGGCTGTCCCGAATACTTTTTTTTTTTTAGCTTTGGTAGTAATCAACAGCGAATATTGGGAGCTTGGGGGGGGGGTACACATGGCTCGGGAAGGACTCAGCCAGATATTCTTGGCTGAGATGTATGGCATAGTGCTGCCACACATGTCTTTTGATTAAATTACTACTACTTTTGACTGCTCCTGTTAGGGGTTGCCACAGCAGATCATCCATTTCCATCTCTTCCTGTCCTCTGCATCTTCTTCTGTCATGCCAGCCACCTGCACGTCCTCCCTCATCATATCCATAAACCTCCTCTTTGGTCTTGCTCATTTCCTCTTGCCTGGCAGTTCCATATTCAGCATCCTTCTCCCAATATACCTGGCATCTCTCCTCCGCACATGTCCAAACCACCTCAATCTTGCATCCCTTGCTTTGCCCCCAAACTGTCCAACCTGAGATGTCCCTCTAATATACTCACTCTAATCCTGTCCTTCTTCGTCACTCCCAGTGAAAGTCTTAGCATCTTCAACTCTGTCACATCCAGCTCTGCCTCCTGTCTTTTTGTCAGTGCCACTGTCTCCAAACCATATAACATAGTGGGTCTCACTACCATCTTGTAAACCTCCCCTTTAACTCTTGCTGGTACCCTTCTGTCGCAAATCACTCCTGATACTCTTCTCCACCCACTCCACCTTGCCTGCACTCTCTTCTTCACCTCTCTTCCGCATTCTCCATTACTTGGAAGAGCTGACCCCAAGTATTTAAACTCATCCACCTTTGTCACCTCTACTCCTTGCATCCTCACCATTCCACTGTCCTTCCTCTCATTCACGCATATGTATTCCAGCTTGCTCCTACTGACTTTCATTCCTCTTCTCTCCAGTGCATACCTCCACCTCTCCAGGCTCTCCTCCACCTGCACCTGACTCTTGCTACAGATCACAATGTCATCTGCAAACATCACAGTCCACAAAGAATCCTGCCTGATCTCGTCCGTCAACCTGTCCATCACGATTTTCGTCACATTTTAGCAGTGCAATTAAAAAGTATAAATATAGTACAAGAACGTGCCGACAAAATGTATTTTTGCAATTCATCTTTATTGATAGCCTACATTTAGCTAAAAAAAAAAAGAAGAAAAAAGAAAAAGAAAAAGAAAAAAGAAACTAATATCCGAATCCCAAAATTGAAAACCGAATAGCTAACCAACGAAAGAATATCCAGATAGCCGAATATTCGGATCCGGCCCTAGGACAGTTAGTCTGGCCTAGTCCTAACTATGCAATTCAGTGGTGGGAATACACATATGTATTTATTTATGTCTAGCCTTTTGACACAACATGTCAATTTATCAAATCACTTTCTGTCATAGGCATACATGCATTTTAACATATTGATGAATAAGGACATCTACACATTTGCAGGTCCCAAAATACATTGATTGTCCATGTATTTATGGATGAATGAGGACATAGGTAGGAACATCTGTGCTGACCATCCACTTTAAGACTATTAGATTAGAGCTGGCTTAGTAAATTTATCCATAAATTATGATGGATAACCGGGTTTTCCAGGTGACCGCAGATGACGTGAGAAAGACCTTCTCCAGAGTCAACCCACACAACGCTGCAGGTTCAGACAGAAACTCAGGTCGAGCCATCAGAGACTGTGCTTGGCAGCTGGCAAATGTCCTTGCTGACATCTTTAACATCTCACTGTCCCAGGCAGTCATCCGCATGTGTTTCAAGTCTACCACCATCATACCAGTGCCAAAGAAGTCCCTTGTGTCCTGCCATAATGACTACCGCCCCATTGCACTGACTCCCATCATCATGAAGTGCTTTGAGAAACTGGTCATGAAGCACATCAACTCAAGCCTCCCCTCCACTCTGGACCCTCTCCAGTTTGCATGCCATGCTAACTGCTCCACAGAAGATGCTTTAACCTTTGCTCTTCATCCAGCCCTGTCCCACCTGGAGAAAAAGAACAGCTATGTGAGGATATTGTTCATTGACTTCAGCTCAGCTTTTAACACAAGCATACCACAACACTTGATCGAAAAGCTGAGCCAGCTGGGCCTTAACACCTCCCTCTGCAACTGGGTGCTGGACTTGCTCATGGGGAGGCCACAGTCAGTGCAAATTGGCAAGATTGCCTCCAGGACCATCACACTGAGCACCGGTGCTCCTCAGGGCTGTGTGCTCAGTCTGCTCTTGTTCATCCTGCTGACTCACGACTGTACAGCATCATCCACCTCCAACCTCATTATAAAGATTGTTGATGATACTACAGTGGTAGGTCTCATCAGCAACAATGATGAATCATCATACAGAGTGGAGGTGGATCAACTGGCGGCGAGGTGCAAAAACGACAACCTCTCCCTAAATATAGGAAAAACTAAGGAAGTCATTATTGACTTTAGAAAGACCAGCGCCCACCATACCCCTCTGACCATCATGGTATGGATGTGGAGAGAGTCAGCAGTGTTAAGTTCTTGGGAGTTCACATCACAGAGGAACTCTCCTGGTCCTTACATGTCACTGCACTCTCTAAGAAGCACCAGCAGCATCTTCACTTCCTGCAGTATCTGAAGAAGGCGAGTATCCCCTCACCCATCCTCATCACATTCTATAGAAGCACCATAGAGAGCATTCTGACCAGCTGTATCACTGTCTGGCATAGGAACTGCAAGGCCTCTGACCACAAATCCCAACAGTGGATAGTGAAGACAGCTGGAAAGATCACAGGAACTGCTCTCCCATCCATCCAGGCCATCTTTGACGCAGGGTGCACCCAAAAGGCTCTTGGCATTGTGAAGGACCCCACTCACCCTTCCCACATCCACTTCACCCTCCTACCCTCTGGCAGGAGGTACCGGAGCATCCGTGCTGCCTCCACCAGACTATGCAACAGTTTGATTCCTCAGGCTGTGAGGTTCCTCAACAGCCTAAACACTTAAACCTCCGTAAAATTACTTTTTGACTGTCTCACTCACTGTCCGTGTCAGGTGTGCTTGTGATGTTTTGGTCTGTGAAGTAATTCTTGTTTTTAATGCACTTTTTGTTTTTAATATTTATTGTGTGCCATTTGTTTTTATGTGGCACTGAGGTCCTTGTGGGATGTAATTTCATTCCCTTGTATGTATGAGACATACATATAAGGCAATGACAAATAAAAGCAGTCTAAGTCTGTCTTACGTATTACATCATTATAATGGTTAAGTTTATGCAGGTTTTTGTTTGGTTAAGGTCAGGATTAAGGTTAGGATTCTGGCTGTTAAGAATTATATCCGAGTTGAGTGTATATTGAGGGTAAAAATACATCACAGCATATGTTCTTACTTATGTCCTATGTCCTTACCTATGTCCTCATTCATCCATACATTGTCTGCAAATATGCTGTACTTGTACATTTTGTATGTGAGACTGCTGTTTTTTTGTGTGTTTTTTTTTATTATAATATGTTCATACCTCCCCAACGTTTCTTAATTTGCTGGGCTAAGAAGAGCAACGCTGAGAGGCAGAATTCTTGTCTGAATTCACCACACTAGAAACGAAACAAGGCGAAATATTCACTGATCAGAGGTATATGCCACATAACACTTTTTTGGGGGGGTGGGGGGGGTGGGGGGCAGAGACATGTTCATGTCAACTGATTAGTAGTAGTTTCCATCATTTTATTTTTCACCCTAGGGCACTATAGTAGAGGGAATAAAATGCTGGACAAATGCAATAAAACAGCAAGGCACAATAACTTCAGTGCTGTGATGCACCGTGATGCTTTCAAAGCTCCAAACCTCAAAGCCAGTCACAACGCAAACTCTCTGCAGGAGTCCAGACACATTTTACAAATGCTGTGAAAGACAGCTCTCCCTCTCTCTTTGTAATGCTGAGCTAAACCCACTCCACAACAAAAACAGTTAGAGTCCAAATACACCTTTCTACAAGAGCAGCTGAGGAGTTTTCAATTGCATCCAACTGAATTAGACTGCTACCAAAACTTCCTTCATGATGTCCTAGAAGTTAAATTAAGTCAGTCTTAAGTTTTCAAAAATGTCAAATAAAAATAAGGATTTCGATATAAATATTCAAGTACGATCCATGAAACATGCACGTACACTACCGTTCAAAAGTTTGGGATCACCCAAACAATTTCGTGTTTTCCATGAAAAGTCACACTTATTCACCACCATATGTTGTGAAATGAATAGAAAATAGAGTCAAGACATTGACAAGGTTAGAAATAATGATTTGTATTTGAAATAAGATTTTTTTTACATCAAACTTTGCTTTCGTCAAAGAATCCTCCATTTGCAGCAATTACAGCATTGCAGACCTTTGGCATTCTAGCTGTTAATTTGTTGAGGTAATCTGGAGAAATTGCACCCCACGCTTCCAGAAGCAGCTCCCACAAGTTGGATTGGTTGGATGGGCACTTCTTTGAGCAGATTGAGTTTCTGGAGCATCACATTTGTGGGGTCAATTAAACGCTCAAAATGGCCAGAAAAAGAGAACTTTCATCTGAAACTCGACAGTCTATTCTTATTCTTAGAAATGAAGGCTATTCCATGCGAGAAATTGCTAAGAAATTGAAGATTTCCTACACCGGTGTGTACTACTCCCTTCAGAGGACAGCACAAACAGGCTCTAACAGGTACTATTTAATGAAGATGCCAGTTGGGGACCTGTGAGGCGTCTGTTTCTCAAACTAGAGACTCTAATGTACTTATCTTCTTGCTCAGTTGTGCAACGCGGCCTCCCACTTCTTTTTCTACTCTGGTGATCCCAAACTTTTGAACGGTAGTGTATGCACAGCTTGTTTAAGGTTAAGTGTTGTGGTGACTGAAACATGCTATTCTTAATGTTTAGTCGTCACTGTGCAGTGCACTCTTGAGCACTACAGGTAGCATCAATGGTGATGATGGGGCACACTGTGGTGAACTTGGTTGCAATGTTTCCCATGGTGCAGTCAGTGCTGGATGACATGCCCAAGCCGTCCAACAGCTGGCACTGGACAATTTCAGAGCTCAAAGGTAAGGTGGTCTTTGTAAGTATTTTGCAATAAGGCACACAGGAACAGCAGAGGAGAATTAAACACTAGAATGACTGGGATTTCACTCCTACCTAAAATGACCATGGGCTGTCAAAATGACAGCCGGTTTTTAAACTCTATGTTCTGTCAAGATAAATACCCAACTGCGATATTAATGCATTGCATATGTTAGCATATCTGTTAGGAAATGACTGACACCAAAATTAACATTTTAACAACTATAATACTATTTTTAAACAATTTCAACTTCAGAGAGACATGGACGAACTTGAATAGCAAAATTGAAAAAGTGAAAATGTTATTGTTGAACAAAATGTGCAGTCTCACATATACAGCCAAGTCAGCCACTGTATTATTTACTGCGCTATAAGCAGCTATTTTGGTCCTTGCGGGTATCCATATGTGTGTGTGTGTGTGTGTGTGTGCGTGTGTATGACTTCTGCGCATGTGCAATAAAGTTCTCTTCCTGCCCCACCAAGTACGACTGGACGTCTAATGTTTGCTGCTGCAGTCTAACTCTACAAAAGTATATTAACATACCAAACAAGTATGTAGCTAGACATCCGTGACATAAATATGAACAATGCAACAGGTTATGGGCCCAGTGCCATGTCTAGTCAGCGATTTAATAGACTTTTGTTCGACGGCGACGAGAGAGGATACGAGTTATGGGAAACTCGCTTCCTAGCCCACATGGAGTTGAGAGGACTCAGCGAGACTCTACTGAACGTGCCAGTTACCGCTGCGGGCGAAAATGCTGTCCAGTTGAGAGAAGCAGACGTCAAGAAAAACAGAGAAGCGTACGCGGAGCTGGTGCAAGTTTTAGACAACAAGAGCTTGTCACTAATTATGCGGGATGCAGCAGCCGACGGTAGGGCGGCATTGAAGATACTTCGGCAACATTACGCGGGCAAAGGGAAACCGCGCGTGGTGAGTTTATATTGTGAACTCTCAGCTCTTCGCATGGAAAGCAACGAGACCGTCACGGAGTATATTGTTCGTGCAGAGACAATATTCTCGTCGTTGAAAGGAGCCGACGAGAACATAAGTGACGGGTTGCAAGTGGGAATGGTAGTGAAAGGACTGCCGGACTCTTTCAAACCGTTCGTGGTTCATATTACTCAGAGTAGTGACAGCCTGACATTCAGTGAATTTAAGGCAAAACTAAGGAGCTTTGAAGACACAGAAAGGTACAAGCCGAGTAATGGTGATGACGGGGACAGTGTGATAAGAGCTGCCACAGCAGCCACCACCTCTCGTGGAAGAGTTAGAGAGAGAAAGAGCATGGCCGAAATTGAGTGCTTCAGATGCCACAAAAAAGGGCATATGTTTCGAACATGTACGAGCATGCCTGAACCAAGAAGAGCGGAACGGAGGAGAGACGCGCGAGGCCGGGGGAAGCAGCGAGACGCCATCGCGGGAGTGACCGGAGCAGAGCAGGGTGCAGCGGGGGACCAGGACGGACGCTGGGGAGCGCACCGAGAGACAGACGGCACCCACCGAGAAATAGAGGCGGACGCCGATGACCGGGAAGGCAGGTCATATTCCTTCAAGATGAAAGAGGACACCAGGCCGGTGAGGCGGACTGTCAACAACAGAGGTTTGATGGTCGACTGTGGCGCGACGTCACACATGATAAATGACTTTACAAAGTTCAAAACAGTCGATAAAGGCTTTAAGCCCAAGAGTCACGTGATTGAACTTGCAGACGGGACAAAGGCTACCGGAGTTGCCAAGGCCAGAGGAGAAGCTGAAGTCACCTTAATTGACAGCGAAGGAAGAAAGGTGACAGCACGACTGAAGAGGGCCCTGTATATCCCGACGTTTCCTCAGGACATTTTTTCCGTTAAAGCAGCCTCAAGTAACGGAGCAGAAATCCACTTCAAGGAAGGTGAAAATTGGATGGGGTATAAAAACGAGGGTACCAAGTTTAACGTTGAAGTATTTGGGAAACTGTATTATTTGTCTACAGCTAATAACATTGATGATAATGTTGACGGATACAAAGGATGTCATGATATTGAAACGTGGCACAGAATCCTTGGTCATTGTAACTTAGATGATGTTTCAAGACTAGAAGGTGTAGTTGAAGGAATGATGATTAAGGGGAAAAATGACAAATCTAACTTCAACTGTGAAACATGTACACAAGGAAAATTTGTGGAGTCTAGAAATAGACAGGCTGATAGCAAAGCTAAAGGAATACTTGAACTAGTCCATACAGATCTGTGCGGCCCGATCGAGCCTACTGATAAAGATGGGTATAAATACACCATAGCTTTCACAGATGACTATAGCAGTATGACATGGACATATTTCATGAGGTCAAAGAGTGATACAGCTAAGGCTACCGAAAAATTCTTAGCTGACACTGCCTCCTTTGGGCAGGTGAAAACCATTAGGTCTGACAATGGTACCGAGTTCACTGGAGGATGTTTCCAAGATCTGCTGAGAGAAAATAAAATTAGTCACCAAACTAGTGCCCCCTACTCGCCGCATCAGAACGGCACGGCAGAACGAAACTGGAGAACATTATTTGACATGGCACGATGTATGCTGCTAGAAAGTAAGATGCCAAAACAGCTATGGAGGTTTGCGGTGCAAACAGCTGCACAGATACGCAACAGGTCCTATTGTAAGCGATTAAAGCAAACCCCATACAGTGCTTTCACAGGGAAAACACCAAATATTTCCCATATGATGGTTTTTGGCACTGAGTGCTATGCCTATAGACAAGACAAAAAGAAACTGGATCCAAGGTGCGAGAAGGGCATTTTCATAGGATATGATAAATACAGCCCTGCATACAATGTATATTATCCAAAAACAGGAAAAGTGTCAAAGCATAGATTAGTTAAGTTCATACAGAAGAGCAACAGAGACTGCCAGACACAAACAGGTCCACACAACGATGGAGACAGCTATGAGGATATAGACTCATACGAGCCTGATATAGTACCAGTTAGGACTGATGAGCAGCCCCAGATTACAGGTACAGGAGGTGAAAGTGGTACACTTTCTAATAACCAGGGGGATAGTGAGGGCAGAAACCGCTACCCAACTAGAGAGAGGAAGACCCCAAAATATCTTGAAGAATACCAGTGTAAAGCAGAATGTACTGACGAGCAAGATGTGGATTATTTTTATAGAGCTGTATTTGGGGTACCAAACACATTCAAGGAGGCCATGAGCTCTAATAAGTCTCAGAAGTGGGCTAACGCAATGGAAGAAGAGATTAACTCTTTAAAAGAGAACGAAACGTTCACATTGACCACACTTCCTAAAGGGAAAACTGTTGTGGGAGGTCGCTGGGTCTTTACGATTAAAGAGAACCATGATGAATCTGAAACATACAAAGCTAGATATGTAGCTAAGGGCTATAGCCAGATAGAGGGGATAGATTATAAAGAGCCATTCTCCCCAACTGCTAACATGACGTCAGTGAGAATTCTGATGCAGATGGCGGCACATGACGACCTAGTGCTCCATCAGATGGACGTGAAAACAGCGTACCTACATGCCCCGATGGACTGTGAGGTGTATATAGAACAGCCGGAGGGATTCATAGTTGAGTCCAACACTGATGATCGTTTGGTTTGTAAGCTGAACAAGTCGTTGTATGGCCTGAAACAATCAGGGCGCAACTGGAACAAACTCCTACATGATCACCTAGTAGAAAACGGATTTATCCAGAATGCGGCCGACAATTGTGTATACGATAAACAATCTGAAAATGAGAAGGTGATCCTGATTATTTGGGTGGACGATTTAATAATTGCAGCCAACAACAACGACTTGATCAGTGAGGTAAAGGAAATGTTGAAAATGAAGTTCAAAATGAAGGATCTCGGGGAGCTTAAACATTTCTTGGGTATTGATTTCACACAGAAAAAGGGAGAAATCAAGATGAGTCAGGCAAGACACATTGCAAAGGTGCTACAGAGGTTTGGCATGTCCGACTGTAAACCGAGGTCAACACCCTGTGAGCAAAAGCTAAATTTTGATGAGGAGGGTGAGGTTGTAGATGCCACAGATTACAGAGAGATAGTTGGCAGTCTGATCTACATAATGACCTCTACTAGACCAGACCTAAGCTGGGTGGTCAGCAAGTTGTCACAACACTTAGCACAGCCAAAACAACAACACTGGGTAACAGCTAAACAGGTGCTACGTTACTTGAAGGGCACAATTGAATATGAACTATGTTACAAAAGAAGTGACAAAGACCTTAAACTAGAGGGTTATAGTGATGCCGACTGGGCGTCAGACCAAAATGACAGGAGGAGTACTACTGGGTACTGTTTTAGCTTGGTCAAAGAGGGTCCAGTTGTATCCGGGAAGACTAGGAAACAACCAACAGTGGCTTTGTCAACATGCGAGGCGGAGTACATGGCTCTAGCAGCCACTGCCCAAGAGAGCCTATATCTTGTTCAATTACTTCAAGGGATGAATAAGGATAGGCAGCACACACCAGTGAGAATATTCGAAGACAATCAGGGGACGATTGCTCTGTCCAAAAATCCAGTATGTAGGCAACGGAGCAAACATGTTGATATTAAATATCATTTTGTGCGAGCCGCACATATTGATGGTAAAATATCCATTGAATACTGTCCCACAGAAAACATGATGGCCGACGTGTTGACCAAACCACTGACAAAAGCAAAGTTTGAGAAGTTCAGATGTTATTTGTTTGGGGAAACATAGATAACCCAGAAGTATCAAACAACAATAAAGTTGGGGCTTTCCTGAGTTGTTATTCAAGGAATAATGTTACCGTTATGTTATGTTATGTTAATTACCGGCATAGGTAATTTATGTTTTAAGGAAGACCTGTTTTTCTTTTCATGTAAGTCTGTAAAGGTGAGCCTGAGTGAGGGTGTTGAACATAATGTGCAGTCTCACATATACAGCCAGTCAGCCACTGTATTATTTACTGCGCTATAAGCAGCTATTTTGGTCCTTGCGGGTATCCATGTGTGTGTGTATGACTTCTGCGCATGTGCAATAAAGTTCTCTTCCTGCCCCACCAAGTACGACTGGACGTCTAATGTTTGCTCCTGCAGTCTAACTCTACAAAAGTATATTAACATACCAAACAAGTATGTAGCTAGACATCCGTGACATAAATATGAACAATGCAACAGTTATCTAAAAAACAAAATGGAAAACACATTTTGCTAATCTGACAAACGTAACAAAGCCTATAAAATGTGAAATGTAAAAAAAAAAACCTGAAAATAACCATTGAAACAGTCCCAAACAACGACCGGAATTTAAAAACTATAGATAGACCATTTGACGGCTCACGGTTTGTCAAGATCCCGGTTGTCAGGATAAATACCTAATTGAGATATTAATGCATTGCAAAAGTTAGTATGTCTGTTAAAAAACGACTGACACCAAAAATTAACATTTTAGCAACTTTAATACTATTTTTCAAACAATTCAAAATGGCCGCTGTCCAACGCCTGTAAATACTGCAAGGCCTCCGTGGTAGTCGTGGTGCGTCGGAAGCGGCGTCTGTAACCAGACACGTTGGCAATAATCAGAAATCAAGTTTAGACTATTACTCTGCCCTTGAGACCGCCTGTGTGTTTCTAGGACAGAGCAATGAACTACACGAAGGAAATGACGTGACCAACACACGTCATAAATACGACGCGCACGATCACGCACAAATTACGAGCATTCTTTTTGATGGCTCATGGTCGTTTTGGGTAAATCTTATCAATTGTGTGTGTGCAATTGATCTAAAACTCATTTTCATGCAAATATATGCAATTTTAGCAGCATTCACGGAGCAGCAAGTCTGTACCCCCCCCCCACAAAGTTATTAAACTGAAAATCCAAAACCGTCAAAATGACGGCCTTGGTCGTTATGTGATAGCCTTGAGAGACAAAATCTTTGCAATGTAACTAAAAGTGTGCCAATGTAAGTGGCTTTGTGCAGAAGAACACAAAGAAAAACATGGTTTGAAAACGCAGGGATCTATTGGCCGATTTGCAGATGAGGATTTCTTGATCCAGTTTTTTTTTTTTTCCCTCATGACATTCACTGCCATCTTCAGTGGCCATTTAAATGATGAGGCTATTGTGAGCAGCAAGGCGCGGGTTAAAAGGAGCATCATCGGTCAGGGGATTAGGCTCCATGGGCAGGCCATCTCTGTGTTGGTGCTGCCACCAGACATGTCCACCCTGCTGCCCTTACCTGCTCTGCTGGGAAATTGTGTTTGTTTGGTGCCTCCATTGTCCCCGACCCCGACAGGATGTCCCCACTAAGCTTTAAATTGACCTCAAGTTAATCTCGGAACCCAGAGGACAACGGCCAATATTTCAGTGCTGCTGGCTGATCACTTCTGTTTTCTAGGAATTCCTCTTCCATGCGCCCGTCATTGTTTACAGTCTGATTAGTCATTATTTGTCCCCCTCCTTTTTCTCCCCAATTGTATCCGGCCAATTACTCCACTCTTCCGAGCTGTCCCGGTCGTTGCTCCACCCCCTCTGCTGATCCGGGGAAGGTTGCAGACTACCACATGCCTCCTTCGATACATGTGGAGTCACCAGCCGCTTCTTTTCACCTGACAGTGAGGAGTTTCGCCAGGGGGACGTAGCGCGTGGGAGGATCACGCTACCCCCCCCCCCCCCGAACAGGTGCCCTGACCTACAGAGGAGGCACTAGTGCAGCGACCACGACACATACCCACATTCTGCTTCCAACCCGCAGACACGGCCAGTTGTGTCTGTAGGGATGCCCGACCAGGCTCGAGGTAACACGGCGGGGATTCGATCCGTCAATCCCCGTGTTGGTAGGCAACAGAATAGACCGCCATGCTACCCGGGCGCCCCCTACAGTCGGAATAGTAATTTGCAACACAAGAATGGAGTTTGAGAGACGTCTACGACCGGATTGTTTCACAAGTAGTCGACACGACTCAAATGTTTCTCAACACATTAAGCAAACATAGATACTTTTTGTAGGTGTTATAGGTCCAGATGACATTTCAGCCAATGCGTTCCGCCTCTTTCGCGCCCCACACGTACTGTTACCATCATGCAACCAGAGCATGTACCTGTAGAAATCGCTGCCTACTCAAACGGGATTGGTCAATACTACTTGGAAATAGAAACGGAAACCAGAAGGCTTCCAATACCAAATATTGTACCATGCCTACAGAATATATATATATATATATATATATATATATATATATATATATATATATATATATGTATATTTATTGTTCTGGCCCTGCCAGTTCTGAGTTTGTCTATCCAGAGACTTTTATTTTGATACCGTCTGACACTCGAGTAACAGACAGGAACCTGTGAATAAGAGATCAGTTCGTTGGTTGTGCTCCTCCTTCTCGGTAGCTTTTAAAGGCATTCTGTTTTCACTGTACTGGCCTCACAGAATGCCTTATTCCATTATCCAGCAAGATAAACACCTCCACATAACGTATCCCATACACTGGGGTGAAATTGAGAGCTTTATTATGCAAATGGTGTGAAAAGATTATACCTTTTTGAGGCAAAACACAATGGATGGGGATAGATTGTTACCAGAACATGAACACAACAGTGCACTAATTCAGTAAACGTGAGGAATCCATCTGCGGGATTATGTCTCATCTGGGGGAGGTTAGAGGAGGTGTATGGGTCGCCAGAGGCTATAGCAGGCGCTCTTTTCACAAAGCTTGAAAAATTCCCCAAAATAGCACCTAAAGAACACCACAAGCTTAGAGAGCTGTCTGACTTGCTGTCTGAGACTGAGTTTGCAAAACAAGAAGGATACCTACCAGGTCTCTCTTATCTTGACACAGCAAAGGGTGTTAACCCGATAGTGGAAGAACTGCCATATGGGCTCCAGGACAAGTGGTTGATGGAGGGCTCACAGTATAAACAAGAACATAAAGTAGCCTTCCCACCGTTTCACTTCTTTTCAAAGTTTGTGTGCAAGCAAGCAAAGGCACATAATGACCCAAGCTTTAATCTACTCTACCCGTCTAATACTGCAAACAAAAACAGGTTTACTGACAGTCACAGCAATGGCCACAGAACAGTCTTTGTGCATAAAAGAGATGTGTCCTCATCCTCCAACTCCACGCCCTCTGCTGAAGGCCCAGACAAGCAATGCCCTGTGCATCACAAACCACACCCCCTACAAAAGTGCCGAGGTTTCAGAGAAAAGCCTATTGAGGAAAGGAAAAGAAAGGAGCACGACATCTGCTTTAAATGCTGCGCATCAAATAAACATGTAGCTCGATGCTGTGAGACAACAACCAAAATGTTTTGAGTGTAACAGTGACAGGCATCCAACCGCCCTGCACCCAGGCACAACTCCATGGGCCTCCAAACCCTCTCCTCCCCCTAGAGAGCATGGCAGGGAAAAAGAAGAAGCCCCGGGAAATACAGTCTCCCCCATGTCGCCAGCAAGGAACAACTACATTCAAGAAACTAGCCTGTAGTCTCTGACGACACCGCCAAGTGCGTGTCGGTTGCTGGTGGAGGTGGAAGGTGAACTGGTGCCTGCCTTGGTGGACACAGGATCCACTGTCGCCCTGGTGTGCCCCGAGTTGTTGACGGATCTACAGACCCCGGCCCCTGCCACCCAGCCACTCATCACTGTCACTGGTGACACTGGTGACCCCGATGCTGGGCCAATGCATGATGAACATTCGGGCGTTTGATCGGGACTTCGAGCAGCTGGCCTGGGTGGCCGACATCCCAGAGCCATGCCTGTTAGGGCTGGACCTCCTATGGAGAGCGGGGTGCGTGTTGGACCTGGTACATGACACAGTGACCTTGAAGGACGGGTCTGTCTACCCACTGCAACCGACGTCACAGTCTCCCTTGAGCCTAGCTATAGGAGGGCGACTCACCGGAGGGCAATGCCCTGAGCCCACATCACCTCCCCCCCCGCACAGTGACACTGGGCCTCCCCGGAGGGCGAAACACTGAGCCCATGTCGCCCCCCCAGCCGAAGCTGCAGCGGCCTCATGACACGTCACTGAGCCCCGTCAGAAGACAACACACCGAACCCCACATCAGTGGTGCTAGTCTGCATCGAGCCCCGGAGGTGACCCGCCCCGAACCTGGAGGAGCTCAACACGCAGCGTCAGGTGACGGGTGGGGAACCTCAAGGACCCTCGGTGAAGATCCCAGGCCTGTGATGTCTTGCTACACAGCCCAGCTCTGCCCAGGGCTGTCGTATGCAGCAGCGGTTCGCATGGTCCACCCACCCTCTACCCTCTCAATAGAGGACACAGTCAGGTCAGTGTGGGTCCAAAACCAGGATGGGCTGACGACGGAGCAACAACAGCGGCTGTGGGAGGTGCCGTCCAGACACTTTGCCGCCTTCACCACTTCCCCTGTCGATATGGGATGCACTCACCTGGTCCAGCATGACATCAACACTGGGACGGCCCACCCCATCCGTCAACGCCCTCGCCGCCTGCCAACCTAGCAACAGGCAGCCGCTGAGAGGTGTTTGGAGGCGATGCAGATGGCGGAAGGAGTACCTCAGCACTTTGCAGTCACGCCAGAAGTGGCAGCACAGGAGAACTGATATCAAAGAAGGAGACGTGGTTCTTCTTAAGGAGAAGCAAGCCAGAAGGAACGAATGGCCAATTGGGATCATTGTAAAGACTATTTTAAGCCAAGATGGACTCATAAGAAAGGCTGAGATAAAAGTTGTTCAGCAAGGAACAACAAAGATTTATTACAGAACCATCTCAGAACTTGTGTTCCTTCTATCCCCAGACTGTTCATACTAGCAGTTAGTGATGGCATCTTAAAGATACCAGGCAGGGAGTGTTCTGGCCCTGCCAGTTCTGAGTTTAATTGTCTATCCAGAGACTTTCATTTTGATACCGTCTGACACTCAAGTAACAGACAGGAACCTGTGAATAAGAGATCAGTTCATTAGTTATGATCTTCCTTCTCGTAGCTTTTAAAGGCATTCTCTGTAAGTAAAAGTATAATAAAAACATGAATGAATGTTGATCTAAGTTAAAGTACATTTACCTGTGAAATGAATGAAGTTATAGTAGACAGTGCATTTCTGTTGATTTCGTACATAACAGTTTACCTCATAGTTCATACTTACCATATATGCTACCTGCTAGCCTAGCTACATGCTACATTTGTTCCGTAACGTATTTGTGAGTTTCATATTTCCTTGTACTTACTGGTACAGGTATTTGTAGTTCAGTTTCACACCATTTGCATAATAAAGCTCTCAACTTCACCCCCCGGTGTACGAGATATGTGGAGGTGTTTATGTTGCTGGATAATGGAATAAGGCATTCTGTGAGGCCAGTACAGACACACACACACACACACACACACACACACACACACACACACACACACACACACACACACACACACACACACACACACACACACACACACACACACACATATATTCTGGAAACCATCAATCGTGTAGATAAAGGTGCTTAACAAATGAGGAGCGGAATATATATATATATATATATATATATATATATAAAAACTTTGTTGAAAGAAACACTCAACAGTAGGAAGAGTACTCAACAAAAAAGGAGCAAAATAATGGAGTGATTCAAGTAAATTTTACAAGCCTGTTTCAAATGGAACAGGCTTGTAGTGTCTCATAAAGATTTTATTTGAATCACTGGATTATACGTATGTATATATACGAGACAGAAATGGAAATGGAAATGGATGATCCGCTGTGGCAACCCTTAACGGGAGCAGCCAAAAGTAATAGTATTATAGTATATAAGCGAGAGACAGAATCTGAGATTAATTGAGATTAATCTCAATTAAGATTAATCTCAAATCCTCTCAACTCCTCAAGTCTTGTCTTCTATTTGAGTGCCACATGTAACTGTCTTTTTTCATTGTGTACATTGTAAATACATCTTTGCCATTTATAGCCTTTCAAATCCTTAACCCAACAATTTTCAATTTTGAGAGGGAAAGTCCACAAACCTGCCCCACTTCACAATCATAAAATCCCCTATATATTGCTGAAAAATGCACTTTCCTTTCCTTGCTCGAGATCAAGGCTTCACAGAACTATTCACTGAACTGACCCATGTGGGCATTTAGGTTTCCAAAGCCCTGCATTTAACCAGCCAGTCTTTCAATTGAAAGGTTTAGCGATGTCCTAAGAAGTGCCAAACATACAGTTAGGCAGCAGGGGGAATGGCAGAAAATCTTTTTGGATGCTTTGTTATTTTAATTTGTCATATTGCCTTTTATATACATGGACAATATTTTTGTGCTTTCCTAAGCTTGTTGTACTAGCTCCTATAAACACAGATATAGAATATCTTTTGCTTTGCAAACCTGTCAGAATGCCTCTTACATAGGCAAATTTATTGAGAATATCCAACACTTGCACTAATCTAATGCACAGAGAACATCTCTGGAGAAAATGTATCAGGTAGCTGAATATGTTGACAAGGTGATTACTATTTGGTTGGTAGAAAGGTATGAACAGCCAGTCATGAGCAGCACATAACACAACAATCCCCAGTGGTGTACTGGAGGGTACACGCAGACGGAGAACACCCACCTCTTTTTCTGGCAATTTGGAACATACCCACCTAGCAACTGAATAGCCATTGAAATATACAGGAGAGTATACCCACATCCTCTTCAATCAAGTAATCAACCCACCTCCGTAGTAGTATACCTGACCCTCCAACTACCACTGCAGCCCTGACAAAACCCCTTCCGAGACTTAAGATCCTCGTCATTTTAGAAGAAAAAAAATCCATAAAAATGAAAGGCAAATATTTCAAAAAGCTTAGTCTTTCCAAAGGCAGCACAGTGGCCCAGTGGTAAGCACAGTTTCCTCACAGCAAGAAGGTCCTGGGTTCGAACCCCAGGCCGTCCCCCAGGTCCTTTCTGTGTGGAGTTTGCATGCTCTCCCTGTGTCTGCATGAGTTTCTTCTGGGTGCTCCGGTTTCCTCCCACCATCAAAAAGACATGCACGTCAGGGTTAATAATCCCGTCTTTGTCCCTGACCAAGGCAAAAGAACTGGAATTGGTCCCTGGGTGCTGCAGCTGCCCACTGCTCCTATACAATAAGATGGGATAAATGCAGAGAACGGATTTCATTGTAAGCTGTTCACTGACAAAAATAAAGTGGCTTTCTTCTTCTTGAAAAGATAACACAGACACACAGTATCACTGAGGCAAAGCACTACTTTTACATAGCACGGCTGGTGCTGTGCATTTGATCCTACTTGTGAGGGATCTTCAGCCTGCTAAATGTGAGTGAGTGGGTGTGTGAGTGAATTACAAGTCAGGTCCATGAGGCACTTTGGATCTGAAAAATCTGCAAAAACAGATGAATATTTCAAAGTTTGAATGGAGATACTGTGGTGATACACAATTCAGGGTAGATTCACCAGGGGCTGCTGCTCCTTTAAGGCAGACATTCAGAGTGCTGACGTAGGCATTGCTTAGAGTTTCCGGGTGGAGCCATGTTTGCAGCAGCCTAGCGGTTAGCTGGTTGCCACGAGAGATTGAGCTGTATCGGTGTCGTTTTGTGTGGCGAGTAAACGGAATTGACTCGACTCGATCTCACGGTCTCCTCATTCCTGCACTCCCACAATACGACATTATGGATGCAGGACTAGTTGGGGTCCATTGTTAGAGTCCAAACGTTTTGGACTGAAAATTAATAATGCTTAAAAAATAGTTACAACATAAGTGCAATAGGTCAAACAACAATAATGATAATAATGAATATTCCATGTCAATAGATGTTGATGACAGATCTTATCCTTGTACGTGTCTCAGACATAAGAGGACTTACTTGTCCTTGGGGGTTGCTCTGTCAATGACATGCTGATAATGAATAAGTCAATGACACTCAGGAGAATTCACTGAATCACTGAATCAAGTTCTCTCTTTTCAAATTCAGCTCCGAAACACTATCAGGATGTGCTTTTCCCATTTCATATCAGTTATGTGTAAACTGAGCTTCACATCAGTCGCATCAAAACTTCCGTAACCTTTCATCATCCAAAAGAAACAAGAGCCTTATTGTGGGTGACAATGAAAAAAGGGGTAACATGATAGTGTTATTATGAAATGTGCAATGAGTGTCATTTCTCCTGATGGAATGGCATGATTTTATATTGGCTCAACAGCAAGCCGCTTGCATAACCAGCACTGGTAGAAGCTTTGGTTAGAATGCTAATGGAAGAGTCAGATATGCAGTCCCAGAAGTGCAAGAAAGAAACTCTCAGTCTAAATGGCATCAAATGGCACAATGACATGGGATTGCTTTTACATACAGGTATGTCTTATGGAGAAATATTACTTAATTTTCCTCTTCATCTCACTACAAGGCCATTTTGAATTAATGTCAGAGTTCCTGGGTTAAAAAAAAAGAAATAAAACAGAAGAAAGGAATCAAAGAATCTATTACCAATTTCATGGAGAGTTATTATTTCAGTAGATATGCTGTCACTTCTATTTTCTTTGGACTTTATCAGTTTTCTCAAACAAGAGTGTGGCTGACTTTTCTCTGCCGACTCAGTTTTTCTGTGCAAGACTCCAAACGCAGCAGTCATATATAAACAGCTGTACTGTGACAGTAGGTTTGAGGAAACAAAACCACATGCTGCAGACACCCTGCTCAGCTGTATTATTTATACTTCATCCTATTTTAAGCTCAGGTTTATCAGGCTGCAAGTAAGTTTACACACACAAGGAAATTGTCTTGGTGGCACATGTAATACTTGAGGCAAGGACATCATTACAGTACAGTAGAAAAAAACATTATCATATAAATTACCTTTACATCTAAAACTATGGAAATATCTAATTTGCAACCAAGATATGAAATGTGAGGAGACAAGAATCTTTCTGTAAATCCTCCAAAAAAGAAGACCAATCAAGAGAAGATAATTTCTGCAAACAGTGTTATTCCACTGTCCAGCAGTCACATTAGTATTGCTCTCGAAGAAGATATATATAAGAATGATAAAAGAACATTAAAGGTGTAATTCATCATTTTTATACCAAAAATGCCACTTTTGATACCTTTCTCACTGGCATTTTTTTTTTGGGTGGGGGGGGGGGAGTTGTATCTGGCCAATTACCCCTCTTCCGAGCCATCCTGGTCTCTGCTCCACCCCCTGTGCCGATCCGGGGAGGGCTGCAGACTACCACACGCCTCCTCCGATACATGTGGAGTCACCAGCTGCTTCTTTTCACCTGACAGTGAGGCGTTTCGCCAGGGGGACGTAGCACGTGGGAGGATCACACTATTCCCCCCCAGTTCCCCCTTCCCCCCGAACAGGCGCCCCAACCGACCAGAGCAGGCGCTAGTGCAGCGACCAGGACACATCCACAGACACGGCCAACTGTGTCTGTAGGGACATCCGACCAAGCCTGAGGTAAAACAGGGATTTGAACCGGGATCCCTGTGTTGGTAGGCAACGGAATAGACCACTACACTACCCGGATGCCCATCTCATTGGCATTTTTGAAGTAACTGTACATGCTATCTTGAATCCATGCCTATGATGTCTGCCATCCCCAAGTAAATGTCGCCTGATCAGGAAATGCATCAAGTAGGCCACAAAAGGAAAAGAAGGAACTTGCATAATGGATGGAGAAAAGTAAGCAATAGGCACTAAAATACAAAGCTAAACATTACACAATGTTTAATTTGGTTTAATTAGACATTTGATATGGCTTGATATGTTGCTAAACATCACTGACACTGTTGATCACTCATCTTTCTCCAAAATATGCATGCTACTGCTGGATTATCTTGCCGATGTTACACCAAAACCTGCGACCATCAAAAGTTGTGACTTGCAAGTGAATGCGTTCTGCACATTCAGGATCATGTTCATTTTAAATGGAACTCTGGGATTTGTGGTATGAAAATGAACTACTGTGAGTCGCTACCGGTCCCATCTCTGCATTAGAGGCCGGTGGGGCTTAGCCCCACCAGATGTCGCCACTGCACAACACGAGCAATAATTCAGCGTACGTATTTAAATATATACTTAGCACAAAAAGTAAGGAAATTTGTGTTTGGTAGATTATTTCTTTGTTGTAACAATACTTATTGGCAATGAATCTTATACCGTTGGAAAGCCTGTTTAGTTCCCTTTTAAATGGGGCCACATTTGTAAGGAACATGCATTTGTGGGATGAGCAGCAGAGCTGAGTATGTGGGTTGCGCCCAAGAAAAATTTGCCAAATCTTCTCTGCCAATGCCAAACAGCTTATTTTGCTGTTGCTATTGACTCTTGTTTTGAGCTTCTGGTACCCCAGGTGCTGACAATCAGGTGCCTGATATAAGATTTATTTCCAAGAAGCATTGTTACAACAAAGAAATAATCTATCAAACACACATTTCCTTACTTTTTGTGCTAAATTTATATAATCCAGTGATTCAAGTAAATTCTTTATGAGACAGTACAAGCCTGTTTCATGCCATAAGCAATCATCAGCTGTCAATAAAGTTACATGGGAAAGAACATAGCATATTGTAACGTGCATGGATAAGTAGACACGTTTTATATATATATATATATATATATATATATATATATATATATATATGTGTGTGTGTGTGTGTGTGTGTGTGTGTGTGTGTGTGTGTGTGTGTGTGTGTGTGTGTGTGTGTGTATTAGCAGCTGACGAGTGCATGACACACGAAACAGGCCTGTACTGTGATGTATTAAAAACTTTTTTCCTGTATCTGCATTGATATAATTTTTTTTAATAACTAACATTGTTGCATGTTTATTACATATGACAACTGTATTGCTGTCTGATACATACCAAATATCTTCCTGTACCTGCTGTGAAAACATCAGTACTTCTCCTTGCAGTCTTTGTTTGGTGAGCATGGGGCCGGCTCATCAGCATTCGTTTAACCAAGTGAGCAGTTGAAAAAACTGTCCGCATGGCTCAAAGTGCTTTCAATAATTAGCTGTGGGGCACAATCATGTTGGCCCCATGCTGATAGCAGCCAATAAGAATAACAGAATGACATACCTGGCGGTCTGTCCAGAGTGTCTGCCCACCGGTTGCCCAGTGACTGCTGGGATAGGCTCCAGCATCCCCGAGCAGGATAAGCGGTTTGGATAATGGATGGATGGACATAGGCCAAGATGTTTAGTGGGGGGGCACTCCTGCAGTTTTATTTGTAAAAGTTAATAAAACAAGTTACAATTGGAAATAAAACGCTTCAAGGAAGACACTAAACAACATAAAAACAGAATAAGGGTGAAACTGGTGAAGTCAAGCCGATGGTGAAGCCAGAAACTAAAAACAACGACCACACTGAAACAAGCACAGAAACACCGGACTCGCCTGGTCGGCCGAATCCAGAAAACATGGATGACAACCCCACAAACAAAGTGTTGCTAGCAGCCATAGCAATGCTCCGCGATGACATGGTTAAGAATAAATCTGATATCTGTGCTAGAATTGAGACGTGAATCCAAGCGATATCAGTAGACCTAAATGGGGATATTCAGGCCACGAAGAAAGACATGCAGACAGCCATCGCTGCTATTGAGACCACAGTGATGGCACATGCTAATGCTATCACTAGCCTTGAGAAAACTGCTACAAAACACAATGATGGTATCACTTCACTACAGTGTACCATGACCCAACTTGCAGCAAAAGTTAACGAGCTCAGTTACAAATGTGAGGACTTGGAGGGGTGTTCAAGACGGAACAATATTCACACCGTTGGGATACCTAAGGGTAAAGAAGGACCGTGGCCAAGGGAGTATATGGCTCAATTGCTATAAAGGATACGCTGTCTCGAAGAGAAGCCTCTTATTGACCATGCACACAGAATATCCCGTGTACAACCCCGAAAATGAGACCCACCCCGCCCAGTAATTCTAAGACGACATTACTACCACACATTGGAAAACATCCTATGTAAAACTGCTGAGTTAAAGAATTTACAACACCAGGGTGTCAAGATACAGATCTTCCCCGACTACCCACCAGCGGTGGCAAAGCGAAGGGCTGCGTTCACTAAGACCAGAGTTACTCTGAGGCAATCCCGGCGTCAGATACGGCCTACTCTCTCACACACTATGGCACAGATTTCCTTCACAGATGCGAAAGAAGCCCATGCCTACGTCGAGCAAAACTTCGGTTGATCCACGCCATGTTCGCATTCCCTGAGAGCAGGATAAGCGGTTCAGATAATGGATGGATGGATGGGTGGCCGTGTCTGTGGGTGGGAAGCTGGATGTGGGTATGTGTCCTGGTCACTGCACGAGCGCCTCCTCTGGTCGGTCGGGGCACCTGTTCAGGGGGGAGGGGGAACTGGGGAGAATAGCGTGATCCACCCACGTGCTACGTCCCCCTGGAGAAACTCCTCACTGTCAGGTGAAAAGAAGTGGCTGGCGACTCCACATGTATTGGAGAAAACATGTGATAGTCTGCAGCCCTCCCTGGCTTGGCAGAGTGGGGTAATTGGCCAAGTACAATTGGGGAGAAAAAAGAGGGCAAAAAAGCCAAAGGAAAATAAAAACGAATATTCATCAATTAAACAATAAATGAGCACCTAGTTTCATAACACGTTTATAAATGTTTTTGTGATATCAAAAATTCTTGAGTTTAATGTAAATTCTAAACAACCCTGTTTCTGTGTTTGACTCTACCGTTTCCAATCCCAACAACAGGAACTGAGAGCCAGTTGGGCAGAGAAATGTTGCCCAGCCACAGCAAAGCAGAGTTGGAGTCCCTTCACTTTCTCAAGGACCCCAGAAAGGACCTTTCCTCCCTGGATTCATATCCACTGATCAAGCTACTTTTTGTGAGATTCAACACCACTTTGCCATCATCGGCACCAGTTGAGCATCTCTTCTCCTTTGCAGGCATGGTTTACCACCCTCACAGAAGGCGATTAACAGCTGAACTAATGGAGATTAGTTCAGCTGTTAATCACTTTGTGCAGAAAAACAACTAAAACTGAAATGTAAAAATAAAACATTAGATATTAGTTGTGCTGGAAAAAAGAAACTAAAACAGAAATGGAAGGACTGCAGTGTTAGGGGTACACAAAGGAGTATACTCTTTTTTTTAGGTTGTTGGCCTTGGGGGGAAGGGGAGTGCTTCATCTACTATTTTGTGCTGTATCTCTGCTGTAATGGTGCTGTTGTGTGTCTTTTGTACTCGCTCAATTGGTTGCCTGTAAAGTTTGAGATCTCAGAAATGTACTTACTCCACTGCACGTATGTTTATCACTCTTGAAAAAGGCATCTGCTAAATGCCCAGCCTTATTGTCTTCTGAAAGAACTAGTGCATCACTGTGGCCTAACTGTTCAGTTCCCCCAGTAGCATGTCAATTAGCTATTCACTCAGTCAGTCAATGGTCGCTTTGACTGACAGAAACCATCCAGCATGCACCACTGAACTTGCAGCCTCACACCTCCAAGATATCCTGATTGGCCACTTCAAATCTGGGATGTGGGGAAATTAGCAGAGCTCATCTTTTCAATGTAGGGGAGTTAAAGTCAGACCCATGTTGAGGCTACTAAATGCCTAAAATGTGATATCAGTTTGTTTAGAATGTATTTTTGTATTTTCAAATTACAAATTACTTGTATTTTAATTAAATACATTTTCTCATACCAGTATTTTGTATTTCATTTTGATACATTTGATGAGCAAGTATTTGTAACTTGCAACAAGATACTCTTTGATGTATTTGTGCCCATCTCTGCTCAATAATGTGAGAAAACCTCAACTAACACAAAAGGCTTAACGTCAAAACAAAAGCTACAACATCTTTACCTAGGTCATCGAAAACAAACTTTTTTTCAGAGTATTATATGCCTTTCATAACACAAATTTGAGACTTGTCGAACCCTTCTTTGGAAAACCCTAAACAAACCAAGACAGCAGTGACTCGATGTTTTCATTTATAAAGTGTGATAATTTTTTTCTGCAACAGTACAATTAACACACAGCTCTTAAGGTGAAACAATGAAGAGCAAAATCGTTAAATTTGCAGTCATATAATTTTTGGATAAACTTTGATGAAAGCAAGTGGGTGGAGGCTCTATGGGAGGTTTGTCATTTCTGTAGCGACCCCCACAGTGGGCATGTAAAGCCCTGTGAGACTGTAATTGTGATTGAGGGCTACTTGACTTGACCATGGCGCCGCACCATGCCCGGCGGCACGGTGGCGCAGTGGTTAGTGCGGTCGCCTCACGGTAAGAAGGTCCTGGGTTCAAGCCCCGGGGTAATCCAACCTGGGGGTCGTCCCAGGTCGTCCTGTGTGGAGTTTGCATGTTCTCCCCGTGTCTGCGGGGGTTTCCTCCGGGGGCTCCGGTGTCCTCCCACAGTCCAAAGACATGTAGGTCAGGTGAATCGGCCATACTAAATTGTCCCTAGGTATGAATGTGTGTGGGTATGTGTATGTCAGCCCTGTGTGATGGGCTGGTGGCCTGTCCAGGGTGTCTCCCTGCCTGCTGCCCAATGACTGCTGGGATAGGCTCCAGCAGCCCCGTGACCCTGAGAGCAGGATAAGCGGTTCAGAAAATGGATGGATGACTTGACCACAGATAAACTTGCGTTAAAATAATGGAAAAAACAAGAGTTAATAGATCCATTATTTCAGTGAACTTGGTTTATCTTCAATTTTCAATCAGATTTCAGTTTTATGTCAAAATCAGAATCAAGTTTATTGACCATATAGGTTTGCACATACACAGAATTTGACTCTGGTTTCATGGCTCTCAGTGTACTTAACATAGAATAACAACACTACAACACAACAATCTTCAGCTATATACACAAGAATTGACTATATACAGGCAAAATAAGAGGTGATAAAGTGCAATGGTGCAGAGAATATATATAAGATGCTGAAATAGATGTTAGCAGGTTACTGACATACATGCCTGAGGTAGATGGACATGACAGAGCATATCGGTATACGTACAATGTACTGTACAGTCTATACAAAATTGCTGGATTATTAGACAGTGTTAAGCATTAATTTGAATGACAGCTTGTGGAAAGAAACCATTTTTATATCTGTTTTGGGGTACAGTTCTCTGTAGCACCTGCCAGAGGGGAGGAGTTGGAACAGGTTGAGACCAGGGTGTGATGGGTCTGCAGTGATGTTGCCTGCCCGTTTCCTGAGTCTGGAGGTGTATAAGTCCTGAATGGAGGGCAGGTTGGCATCAGTGATTTTCTCTGCACATCTAACTGTCCATTGTAGTCTGTACCTTTCTTGTTCGGTGGCTGATCCAAACCAGACAGTGATGGATGTTCAGAGGACAGACTGGATTATTGCAGTGTAGAACTGAATCATTAGTTCCTGAGGTTCCTATATTATTTAGTTAGTATAATTTTATTTTTAAATGGTGTTTTTTATAATCTGGCAAATTTAGCTGAAATTCAGAAATTAACATATAGCCCATCCATCCAAGAAGAATCCAATCATTGGAAGTTGGATAGCTTGCTGCTTAAAAGGATTATACATGGAGTGGACAGTTCTTCCCCTGTCCTGATGACAAGCACTGTTTTTCACGACTTTAAGGAGCGAGATTAGCCACAATCAATCTTTCTACCGTAAGAATATGTTTTTTCAGTATCATAGTTCTTACCTGTCCCCCAAGGTTTTATTTTTGTTGCCAGACATTTACATGTTATGTCAATTCGGTTTTCTCACTTTTATGCATGTAAACTTTGTACTTTATTTTATACTTTTTAGGTTAATAGGCAGCTCTATTGCTATAAAAAGGCATTGACTCCTGCTGCAATATAGTAAACTTCCTCATGCAACTAAGCAAAAATGGAGGGTAAGGCATTATTTTCTACCAGGATGCTTATATTTCTTGCACTTTTTTTCTTCAGTGTTGCACACATGATGCCCCTAATGTAAGCCATACCTACTTGAATAAACAGTAGTCATATCTTATTGTTCCTGAACGTTTCCAGTGAAAACATGTTGCCTTGCACATAATGTTCTTTCAGTTGTCAGTGATGTAGTTTTGACTGATGTGTCATATTTGGTTTTGCATCATTTTGTAGAGATGCACCCTGTGTGTAAATTTGCAGTAGTGAGATGGATTGGAGGGGCAGATCCTAGAAAGCTGAGTTAGATCGAAACATCACCTATACGGCATTATGATGACTCCATATACTTAGATGGAAATCCTATAACAGAACTTGGGATCCGGCCACTCGTACTTTTACAGAATGGCAGCATGGAAAAAAAGACTTGAAATGGGTGGCCTGTGTTCCAAGGTGCCATTCTGTTTGTTAGCAGTAAGTATTTCCTTTGCCATGAATTCATCAAGAATGTCTTGTGTGGAGAGAAATTCTTCACTTATCATTATTCACTTTCTTGTTGCAGACAAATGAGCTGCCATCAGAGTCAGGTTTGTTGAAGCATGCTCTAAATTAATGCACCTTCTTGCCCAGTATCAGCTGTCTTCCACAGCTCCCCAAACAGAGAGTGACCAGAGGGCCAAAGTTGCTCACCTTCAGAGTGAAAGTTATGACCTGAAAACTGAGAACATGGCAGGATGCATTATCCTGCTGAAAGAGGTCACTGCCATCAGAGAATACCATTGCTATGAAGGGGTGTACTTGGTCTGCAACAATATTTAGGTAGGTGGTACATGTCAAAGTAACATCCACATAAATGCTGGGACCCAAGGTTTCCCAGCAGAAAAATTCCCAGAGCTGCCTCCGCCGGCTTGTCTTCTCCCCATAGTGCATCCTGGTGCCATCTTTTCCCCAGGTAAATGACACACACGGACCCAGCCGTCCACATGATGTAAAAGAAAATATGATTCATCAGACCAGGCCACCTTCTTCCATTGCTCTATGGTCCAGTTCTGACGCTCACATGTCCATTGTAGGCACTTTCAATGGTGGACAGGGATCATCATGGGAATTCTGCCAGTCTGTGGCTATGCAGCTCCATACACAGCAGGCGGGATTGCACTGTGTTCTGACACCTGTCTATCATAGGCAGCATGAACTTTTTCCGCAATTCAGTAGCTCTTCTGTGGGATCAGACCGGACGGAGTAGCCTTCGCTCCCCATGTGCATCAATGAGCCTTGGGCACCCATGCCCCTGTCACCGGTTCACTGGTTGTCCTTCCTTGGACCATTTTTGGTAGGTACTGACCACTGCATACCAGGAACACCCCACAAGACCTGTCGTTTTGGAGATGCTCTGACTCAGTTGCCTAGCCATCACAATTCGGCCCATGTCAAAGTTGCTCAGATCCTTACACTTGCCCATTTTTCCTGCTTCCAACACATCAACTTCAAGAACTGACTGTTCACTTGCTGCATAATATATCCCACCTCTTGACAGGTGCCACTGTAATGAGATAATCAATGTTATTCACTTACCTGTCAGTGGTTTTAATGCTTTGGCTGATCGGTGTGTATGAGCACTTCCAAGCACAGTTTTAAATTGTGAATTCTACGTTGGAACTAGGGTGAATGTGTAACTTATGCTTACAAAATGTGTGCACATACAGAGACTATATAAGCATCATAAGATTAGTATATTTCGGAAGAAAAGATCAATTTATGAAACTTATAGTGTGACACGTGACTCCTGAATAATTAATTACAATTATTATCCGATTAATCTTGTGTTTCCCATGGAAATGTAATAGAGTGAATCTTAGAGGTTTAATCTGAGGGGTTGACAGAAATGGTAGAGCAATATTGGATCTCTTTGATACTGATATAGGATGCTTATGCAGGACCTAAACTGGCCAATATGTTAATGACATTATACATTTAGCCTAGAATTTTTCTTTTTTGGAGAGTACTAATATCACAAGATCACTACATGATTTGTACAGTATATGTATGTGTCATGTAAGACTCATGTGGGACATCACTAGGGAAGTGGCCACATTTGTGTTAGTTAAAATGAAAGTTATATATTTTCCATACAAATTACATATTGTATTGGAGGAAAAACTATAACATTCCTACATGGTAAAAGGCTGTTTTCTTATTTGATTCAAATATGAACACTATGGGAGACTTACATATATTATATATATGATTTCTGTATGAGATATTATCTTTTTATGAATTCCCAACTTGATTGAGACAGAACACAGCAGGGAGCATGAAGATAAAAAGATTAGAAAAAAAATCTCTCACTCGAAGACCCAATCACTTTAGGCATTAGACAAGTGTGGTGCAGTCTGCTGAGTGTGGATGCAGGTGGGTGTGAGGAGTTTTCCTAACCAGGACCAGCATGAGTCTCTCTTTCTCTCTCTCTCTCTCTCTCTCTCTCTCTCTCTCTCTCTCTCTCTCTCTCTCTCTCTCTCTCACACAGACGCCATTATTGTCTCCCCACAAAATGAGGCTAGTTTTACTTTACAAAAGACACTCGGCAATCATCGGTGTGAATATCTAGTTACCTACATCTTTATTTTATCTAAATTTGCTGCAATTTAGATACTTAGATATTTCAATATACCTTTTTCGATTAATGATCAGTTCCTGTCCCTCTCCTACATAAAAACATTTTTGTTCTTATGTCTCTATGTTCAGTCAAAATGTATAATTGCATAATATAATAACATAGTTTAAAAAGATAAAATGATAATATAATAGTATAATAGTATAGTTTAAAAAGATAAAAATTAGTAATTTTCCCTCCTTGTCTGTGTTTATGCAAATGAGGTCATTGTATGTCTGTCGTATATTTATTTGTACTCGATGTCATTTCGGAGGATGTTGGGTTGGGTTGGGTTGGGTTGGAGACATGTTAGGGAGCAGGGGAGGGATGTTTTTTCTGTGATTTGTAAAATGCAAAATTCCAATAAATATAAGTTTAATTTTTTTTTATTATGTTGAAAATACTTTTTGGGTCTGTTTTTATCTTTTGTGTTGCACTGCTGTGGGCTGGGTGAAACGAAATGCCGTTTCTTTTGTGTACTCAAGTACATGATAGAAATGATAATGAATTGTTCTTGATTCTTGAAAAATATAAACACAAAAAGGGTCAAGTGCAGAATTTTCCCCTTTTTGTGTTTGCTTTCCAACAAAAATGAAATACCCACTGCTCTGCAGGCCATTCCTGCAAAAGGATGGAAGGTGTTTAACAAGGTATTGCTAATCCTAAAGATTTTCTCTCTTTCTCCCTCCCCCTCTCTTCTCCCCTTTTGAGAAGTGTCTCATCTGTAAATGCTCCTGAATCTAGAGAAAGTAATACAATTCCACTCCTTTACTAAGCTCCCTACAGCACGTCTGTGCTGCTTAGCCTGCAGTGCACCACAGCCATTTCCTCACCTCTGATACAGAGCATCAAGGCAAGTCCACATTTCTAAGGGTTTATACAGATTTGTTGCCCTAACCACAGTATACAGTATTAGTACTGATACTTGAACTTCTAAGAACAAAACCCAGTCAAATCCCAATGCTTTGTTACACAGCAACTTGGACTACAAACCGACTTCATACTTGTCCTTAATATTTCCATCAATACAATGCTGTCAGTGATATTTTAAAATGAGCTTCAATCAAATCTTCTACAATTCATGCCTGGACATAGAGTACAAGCTGAGTGAGGGATCGTGTGTCCGTGTGTTTGCTCTGTGATGGACTAGCAACCTGTCCCCGCCACCTAACACCAAAAACATGCAGGGATACATTCCCTTCTTGCTATGACTGTATTGTTTGTAAGGGGTGAGGATACCTGCAGTCTGTTTAGACTGAACAGGTCACTTATATGAGTGATGAAACATATCTGTCAATAAATGTTGTATCCAGATGAACTGATTCAACCTTCTTTAATTTTTTTTACCTGGATTATTGAGCATGCATCAAGACATATACACTGGTGTATTTCTTTTTTATGCATATTTCCTTACATAGATAAACAGGCAGACAGATAGATAGATGGGCAGAAAGAAAGCTAGAGATAATTTATTTATTTGCTTATTTAGGCCAGATGAATAACAGGCTCACTTCCACATTATGAGCTTTCTGCTGTCAAGGTCATTTGGATAGGCCAAAGATGAGCAGACAGAATGTTTGACATCGGCGGGAAGCAGGCGGCAATTAATTACCAGGACTTGTTTTAAATCAACAAATATCTCTATTTTTCCACTGTGAAGTTCATTCCCCACAAGTCTATCTGTTCACTCCAGTGTACAAAAGAGGTATTGCTTACTTCCAAGGTTAGATAATCTCAGAGCAGACTCCCTCACTGTTACTGTGCATCTCGCTTATTAATAAAAGAGAGAACCAGACCAACTCTTCAGTTTTTTTTTTAGGTTGAAACTACACACAAATTTATACACTTAGCTATTCACTTCCCCCTTACCTGAACTAGGGTTCATATCGAACCAAGGTCAACCCAGACCCAAACCAGGTCCAATTATATCGAACCATCCAATCATATCAAACCATTCATCCCGGACCCAGGTCTGCACCCCTCTCCAGTACTGCCCATCAGCCCACTCGCTCATGTATGTAGATATGTGCATACATGCATGCATACACACATACATATATACACTTGCCCCTTACCCTGACCAGGGTTTGTACTCACCCTTAAAGTATTTTTGTGTATATTCTGTATTATATATTCTTCATTCTATGTGTATTTTAATGTATTACTGCTGTCCTATGTTGCATTTTTATGTAGCCTACAATATGTGCAACATAACTAAAATTTTGATTGACTCTAATAATAGTAAGAGGGTAAAGAAAATTAATGAATTATTTTTATTATTACTGCTGTCATCATCACTGATTTCACTGCAGAGATGTAAGTACCATAAGAGTCATCCTGGGAGCTTTCAGTCCCATTTCACCCACAGGGCATATTCCTCTTGATAGCTGTGTGGTTTGACACGTACACATTAGCAATGGAATCCCATGTGAGCTCATTGATCATGGAAAATTGTTATTTAGAAAAAAAACGAGACAAGAATTTCAAAGAGAGGGTGATGATTTACGGCATACTAAATCCACTGTTGATTATACAGCCCATCTATCTCTTAACACAGATGATTTATCACAGGCTGCAAAAATGATGCATTAGTTTTCCTCAATGTATCACAGTCCACATAAACACATAGAATAATAACAAATATTAATAACAATAATAATGAACTGCTAGGTATTGCTTCCAAAAAAAAAGAGAAGTCCCAATTCAATTTAACAGTAGATTTCAACATCAGAGCCAAGATGTATTCAGAATGAATGAAACCATTCAGATCCTCCAGATATAACTGTTTCCTCTTCAGATAAAGATACCACAATATTTTGAGAGGTAACCTCAGCTAAACTGATCACAAACTAAGGCCTCACAGCCATGGTCGACGAGGCCGTCTAAGCACAGTACACAAATAAACAAACACAGAAGAGATCCTGGGAACCCTGAAGCCTCACAGGACCAAACACACATAGGTGAGAGAGAGGGCAAGAGAAAAGACCAGGCAGAAATTGGTGTTTGAGTATATATTTGAGAGGGAGGAGGGAAGATAGAGAGGTGGGGAGAGAGAGTGAGAGCGAAGGACAAAAAAGAAGGATGGAGAGAAGAACTGACTCTTAGTGGGGCCGATGGCAGGCTCGATGTGTTTTTTTTTTTAACACTGTTGCTCATCACCATTTCATGAATATGGTGATGCAAAAAAGAAGGAAACACAGCACAGAAATACAAAACAGCAAACGGGGCAACGGGAAGGCCTAAGAGAACAAGTGGGTTTTTGGACAGGACTGAAAAATGGAGAGAAATTCAGCATTGTGGATGAAGGGAGGGAGGAAGATCTAGTGAAACAGATACTATATATCCTAAGATCTTTTGGGACTTCAAAGTTCCAGACTGACAAGCAAGTGCTGGTCAACCAACCAGACATTGTGGTGATCGACAAGGAACAGAAGACAGCAGTAGTGATCGATGTAGCAATCCTGAGTGACGGCAACATCATGAAGAAAGAGCATGAGAAGCTAAAGAAATACCAAGGGCTGAGGGAAGAACTAGATCGGATGTGGAAGGTGAAATCCACAGTAGTCCCAGTGGTAATAGGAGCACTAGGGGCATGGCCTCCAAACTGGGAGAGTGGATCCAGCAGATTCCAGGAACAACATCTGAGGTCTCAGTCCAGAAAAGTGCAGTCCTAGGAACAGCTAAGATACTGTGCAGAACCCTCAAACTCCCAGGCTTCTGGTAGAGGACCTGAGCTTGAGGAAGACTGGTCGGTCCAGACAATAACGAGGTGCTCTGTGCCCTCCAGCCAGTGGCACCATTCCTCCAGTGCCGTCTTCACCGCAAGGAGTTCCTGATTCCCGACATCATAGTTTCTCTCTGCGGGGGTCAGCTTACTAGAAAAAAAAAATTCATCCATCTCTCTGCCTGTCCGTTTATCCGTTCCATCTGTCTGTCCGTCTGTCTGTATTGATCTCCTCCACTCCGTTTCAGTACTACTGACAGCCCATTATCGCCATCCTGTTGATCGGCTGAAACAGCTTTAGCCTGCTTAGGGTCTGACTGACATACTGGTTTGAACAGATTCAAAATTTTTTGTCTTTTTGACATTTCACCAGTTTCCTCCTTGCTGCTGAGGGTATCCTAATTCAATTCAAAGTAACATTAGCTCATGTGATGTGCACAAAACTCACACGCTGACCTGACGTCTGTTTTTTTTTTAAATCAGATTTAAAATGCATCCAAAATAGGCCAAAGAGCGATTTATGAGTAACTTCAATGGGGAAATAAAAAAAAAATGAATGAACAGATAACATTAAATATTACACAAAATGTATTCACAGATTTTGATAGTGACAAAGGAGGTGCCGGATCCAATCAAACAAGCACCAGTCCCAATCTGGGAGGCCCTAGATCATGTTCCGGCAGGATCCAGCACACATTATAAACCCTGTGTGAAAAACTTTTTTTGTGTGTGTGTGTGTGTGTGAGTATGTCCAAGTCTATGTCTATGTGTTCAGGTATGCAACC
The DNA here is from genome assembly GCF_029633865.1 of Lampris incognitus. Classification (NCBI taxonomy): domain Eukaryota; kingdom Metazoa; phylum Chordata; class Actinopteri; order Lampriformes; family Lampridae; genus Lampris; species Lampris incognitus. The sequence continues at coordinate 45,537,319 of NC_079214.1, forward strand.
AATTACAGTATGTCAAATTTCTTGAATGTGAAATCTAACAAAATAAAACCACTCTAACTGTACTCTAATGCATTCATTGTGCAGCAATAATTCTCATTTACAGCCTGGTTCTCATTCTAAGTGGAACTTCTGTGGGGGTATCTGACATCCCTTCCCCTCTGAAATATTTTGAGGGTCCCTGTTTGTCTACAACAAGTGAGCATGTATTTGGTTCTGTGGTGTTGCATGTAGGTTGGCCCGTATCAGCACAGGGAGCAGAGAACTCCATTTTCCTTCTACTGTGCAGTGGGGGCTTGCCATGACAGTTCTCCAAGTCTCTAAGGTGCTAAGTCTCACTAAAGTTAAGTTGAGTCGTGGCTTTTATTCTCCACCATGTACCTCATGCTCTTACGGCTGGAGAGCATCCAGCAGTGAAATTGTCTGGAAGGCACTTTGCAAATTGCATTGATCTTTCCCCAGACCTGTCTCCCACCTGCCGTCCATTCTAATGCCTGGTTCTCTCTCTGGGCTTTTGCCAGCAGTGTGCACTAAGGCCCTGTTCACACCTCGTATTAACATGTGTCTTGGGTGGGTGATCCAATCACAAGTGGACAGCTGGTGCGAATGCACCCAACATGCATTGAAGATGCACTGAGATCCGATCGTGACCACATTCAGAGGTGGTCTCGGCCGCATATGGTCACATTCTTTTAGCAGTGTGTATGTGAATGTGTCCTGGGCTACACTGAAGGACCACCTACTCAACTGGCATCTTCTGTATAAGTGGATGACCATACTCATTGTGGAGACACATTCTAATACCAGGTATGAACTGACATACTTAGAACTGTCCACTTGTGACAGGTGTAAACATAGCCAAATTGATTTTCACTATTCAGACATGCAGCAAAATTTAGGAACATTTCCATCTTGTGCCTTTTCACACATGCCATGGCAATGCCAGAAAAAATGGGGCAAGGGAAAGCCCAGCAGATAATAATGATAAATAAACTTTATTTGTATCTCAGTTTTCAAAAACAAGTTAACAAAGTACTTGACATACAGAAAAACAGAAAATACACAATGCAATCAAGAAATAGAAACATAGATAAAAGACAATGATACAAACATCTTGAGAAAAAATAAATGAATAAAAGTATAATGCAAAAACAAAAACTAATTAAAAGCCATTTATAAGAAAGAGTTTTTAAAAGAGATGGCAGCAATGCAACACTTATGAATATCAATTTCATCCTCTGCGCAGGCTGAGAAGAGCTCCCTTATTTCTTAATCTGTCCTGTGTCCAGACATTCTTGGAAAAAAAAATAATAACTTGTATTCCATTTATCAAATTGCCTGCGAGGCAAGGCAACCATCACGGATTCAAATACATCATCAGCAGAGTCTTGTGATTGGTTTGTTCACACCACGAGAAAGCATCTTTCGTCAGACGGATGTAACCCTTTATGTGTGCGTCCCTGCAATGTCCCTGCTTTCATTCAAAACACAGCCATACTGACATTTCCCCTGAAATGATACATGGTCTTGAATTGGGAAATTGGCAGTCCAGATTTCCCTGCATATTGATCCCTGCTCCCATTCACAAATGACCCCCATTCCCTGAAATGTTCAGGGAAAGACTGCATGTAGTCCAGTAACATTAGGTCAATTTTTCCCCAAGGTTGGTAAAAATTAGTAAAAAGCTGAAAATTGCTGGATGCAATCCTTTAACCATCCTCAACAACATACTAAAAGTTCCCTTGTATCCTCCTTGAGCTTTGCCTGTTATGACATCATGATGTCATGAGTGTCACTGATGTTGAAAATAGTGTTTGAGCTAAGAAATACAGTCCAGACGAGTTCATCATTTACTTCTTTGCAGCGCTATCTTCATTGTTTGAAAAAAGAGATTGCTTCAAAATGAAACGTCAAATAGACGTCAAATAGACATCATGACATCATGACGTGATGATGCCATCGTGGTGTCATGATGTCATGTTGTAAATATGTCCTAATTGAGCTTCATGTTGTTTTTTCTTAATCTTTCACAGTATCAGGACGTCTTTTTCCATGTTTTTCAGATTATGTCAAGAAGTGGAGATTCAGAAGAGTAAACACTGTCGTCGTGGATGAGGACGGCATTTGCATTCTGTGTGATAAAGAACTCTTAGCAGGGGAGGCAGTTACTGTGACTAGAGGACTGAATACCATTCGAAAAAGCAGTGTGCAGCGAAGGGACGGAATCGCAGAGAGGTTGACTGGTCTTTCATCCATTGATGTGCACAAAATATGTTGTAAAAATGATACATGTCAATCTAGTATTGTGTCCGTGCTTCATCCTTCTCCAAAAAAAAAAACCCTCAGATCATCACTGCCACCATTTCACTTTAAACAACACTGCTTGTTTCGTGGTGATGACTGTGACATATCAGTGGAAACAAAAAAGGCTTTGGGCAGGCGGAAAAGTATACACGAAGTACGAACAATGTCCTGTAAAGACACTATTGCCAAAGCAGCAGATGAACGCGATGACGAATGGAGACACAGTACTTTTGCGTGTTGATTCCGTGATTGACTTGGTTGCTGCTGAAGCCAAGTACCATAGCAAATGTTATGCAAATTTCTTCAAATTGCCGTCAGAATGTAAGCCAGGCCATCCATAAGACGATGCTTTGGCCGAGGCACATGAAAAGCAGTTAATGAACACAGTTAATGAATGCAAAGATACGGACAACAGACATGTTTCGTCACGTTTGATTAGCCATTGTGGATATGGTGGCCTCTTCAGCTAGCGACAGTGAACTCTCATCTGTCGTCGTTAGGCTAGGCGATTTCCTTCTGTTGATGTTATTCCTGGGAGCCGCTGGCTACATAATGGGTGATAGCGGACTGAAAGAGCTGTGGAGTCTTATAAAGGCAGTTGACTCCATTGAGAATACGCTGAATGGACATGTTTATGCTCAAGCATTACGAGCCCACTTCCTCACACAGCTTGCACTGATGGTCGTCATCTTGCACAAAGTTGAAATCGATGATTCAACACGTGAACAGATTATTTCTCTCCATGAGTCACTCATGAACAACAGTACGTCTCCCATAGATGCTGCTGAATGCTGCACTTGTTAGTGTAATGGAAAAGATGGAGGCAGTTAAGCATTCGGCAAGTAGTGAAAGTCGAACAGCCACTTTGTGGATACAGTATCTCAATCAGGTTATGCTGATGCGTGATTTCATATGCGCCGAAAGATGCTGTGATTGGAAACTTCACCTTGAAACAATTCGTAAAATGCTTCCACATTTCCATGCATTGGCTCACCTAGCATATGCTAAGTGTGCTCACCTATATCAATCAAGTTGCATTTTTAACAGCTCTTTTCTAGCTGCAACAGCCACTCAAAGCGCTTTACAATTAATTAATTCACACACACACAAACACGAAACTTTTAGAAACTTTTGGTAGATATCCAGGATATAAATTAAACTTACAAAAAACAACATTTTTTACTTTTAATTATACACCCTCAAAACACATTGGAGAGAAGACCACCTCAAGCAGATGTCAGCGTTAGAAGAGAAGATGTCACCAGATGAGTTCGAAGCCTTTACCTCCAGGGGTTACTTCACGGTCAGGCGAACGGATAAAATGTGGGCAGGAATATGGACAGACATGACCATAGAACAGGTGCTAATGCGAGCTATGAAGACATCAGGAGGTCTCACCAGAGGTCGTGGGATGACGGAGAGCGTCATCAGTCGTTGGGTGTTGGGTATGCCAGGTTGCAGTGAAATTACTCAACACTTTGAAACATTTTGTGGCGTGACCTGTACCACCTGCGAACAACATGTCGAACTGAGAATGTCTCGACAATTGCGCGATAACAAAGATGTGGATACTCTACTACAATGGCTTATGGTTCATAGTCCCATACCATCAAATCGGGAATTAATGTCACTAGCAACTGGTGTCGTTGGTGGCGACACGATAAATTGTGATTCTGCAGTTGAAGTTGGAACAACAGCAATGCAGAAGATATTGGGTAAGACATTTGGAGTCACCCATCTGCACCAAAAAGACAAAGTTTTTCCACTGTCCAGCGTCACCAACTCAGTCCAAGTGTATGAAGAGCTCATTCCTGTGAACACCATGCAGCTGTTCAATAGAATAGTTTATGTCATCAAACCCGATGAGGATTTCGCCTCTTGTTTAGAGTATGAACTAGCTCCTAGACCTCTGTCACTTTTTGATGAGATATCCATGAGAAAAACCCAGAAATCAGTCATGTATGATGTCATAGAGTCGGTAGCTGGTAGTCAACAGACATATCCTGCAGAAAGCACAGTTGTCTTAGATTGCGGATATTTACTGAGTTTAGTCAAAAATAATCAAATAAAATATACTCGTGTATACTAAAATACATCTCCAATAAAGCCATTTCTCACGTAAATATAACATATGACGTCATGACGTCATAACGGTGAAAGCTTAAAGAGGATACATAGGGACTTTTAGCATGTTATCAATGCTACTGAGAGGAGTGCATACACCAATTTTCAGCTTTTTACTAATTTTTTCTGACCTTTTGCCCATTTTGACTGGACTAATGTGTGAATGAGGTATAAGATGACAGGCTGGAGCAGGCGTTGTTGAGCTACACAGTCCAGCACACACACACACACACACACACACACACACACACACACACACACACACACACACACACACACACACGCATGTGGCACGCACATGATTACATGCGTGTGCAGGCACAAACCCATGCATACAAACACAAAAATGCAGTCGAGAAGCAAGACGACATACAGGCATGGACACACACACATTAGGGTGTGAAAAAGTAATTTTTTTCCAAGTGGACTAGTGGTCTGAACAAATAGTCAACTAGTCCGTCTCAAGGGAGCCCTATTGATTAGGCTCTACTTTTTTCGACCCGCTTGCTTCAGTGAAGACTTGTGATTTTATCTACACCTCCACACATTCACAATAAAGAGATTAATGTATAAAAAAGTGTTATATCATTGATCTATGTTTTATCTGCACCATAATTTTACGAACACCAAAATGCATCGTGGCATGTAACACAGGTAATGCATGTAATGCACGTAAAGCAAGTACTAACATGCATTTCCCTCTCAAAAAAGGTAATGCTGCCAATGCATAATATTCACATTTTTCATTGATCTACTTAATAAATTTAATCTAAGGGATTAAGAAAAACTAGTCGGATCAAAAAAAGAGAAAAATTAGCGCAAAAAAAAGTTGACACAGTAGTCGGGTCAACTAGCCGCCTGTTGGTTAGACTAGTCGACTACTCTGACAATCCCTAACACATGTATCCAAACATGAGCCTCGGCAAACACACGCTGGCCAGTCTGAACAACCGTTTCCATTCAGGTGGTTAAAACCATCACATAAGAGTGTAGATTTAACTGTTAAGTGAGGGAGAGGATAGGAGGACAATACACAAAGATAAAGAGCACTTCAACATTTTGGTTATTTATACCATGATCGAGACTGTAAAGGAGGGCTAACTCTGCTTTTATACGGCTCCAATACAACTGGGTCCATTTCATGGAGTGAACTGCTACAAGAGACACACCATCACTCTGCCTGGCTGCCTCCTACAGAACCTCCCCAGGCACCATAAGGACCCAATATGGAGACGCAGTGGCAGTCATCGGTTTTTATCGATTGAATGCTTCCTCTTCCCTGAACCAACAATGGCTGTCCCACTGCAGCAGTTCTCAACACAGTCATGTCCCCCCACCCTAGTCCAGCCTGGCCCAGCCTTCCTTCCTTCCTTCCTTCCTTCCTTCCTTCCTTCCTTCCTTCCTTCCTTCCTTCCTTCCTTCCTTCCTTCCTTCCTTCCTTCCAGTGTCTAGAAAGGCAGACACCTGATATTACAAACAAGTAAAGAGACACCAATGCCTAATACAAATGGGCACCCCCTGTAAATGCTCCTGAATCTATAGTAGTACAAGGTGAATAAACCAATTTCACTCCTCCACCAAGGCCCCTAGCATGCCTGTGGCAATCAGCCTGCAGGGTACCCCATCCTTTTTCTCACCTGATACAGCGTCTAGGCAACTTGAACTCTTTCAAGGCTCATAAATAGAATTCCCCAAACTCAAAAAAGTATTAGTACTGATACTCATACATCTAAGAATGTAACCCAGTCATATTTCAATGCTTCTTTACTGAGGACAGTGTCCCTTCTCTCATGTATGTGAATGGTGAGACTCCCGTGTGTATGTGTAGTCTGTCCTCCTGTCAGGTCTACATGGTAATGGTGGTCACATGGCTCAGGCCCTGGGCTGTTCCCATGGCATCTGGACACTGCTTGGCATGCTCTTCATCATATATCTTATAATTCCATTATAATTCAGTTATCCTCTTTCAATGTTGTATTCTGTAAATTGTTTTATTCTGTACACACAATATCCAATGCACGTCTGTCCGTCTTGGGGGAGAGATTCCTCCTCTGTTGCTCTTCCTGAGGTTTCTTCCTGTTTTTTCTCCCTGTTAAAAGGTTTTTTTTGTTTTTTGTTTTTTAAGGGAGTGGTTCCTTATCTGATGTGAGGGTCTAAGGACAGGATGTTGTATTGCCATAAAGCCCAATGAGGCAAATTTGTTATATGTGATAACAGGCTATAAAATTGACTTGACTGTTTTAAAAAAAAATCATTGTTTTTATTACTGCATTTTTATATTGCCCACTATGAGATCTTAAATTGTCCAAAGAGGCAGAAACCTGATTATGCAAACAGACAACATGCACCAATGCTTAATATGTACAACCATCTCAACACACACACACACACACACACACACACACACACACACACACACACACACACACACACACACACACACAATACAAAATCAGCACAAACTTTAACGAATACTCTCCACAACCACAACTAATTTACTACAACCAGCGGTCTATTTGAAAAAAAAACTTGTGCTACTTGACACATGGGAATGTCTCACCAGGCTCTTGCCAAAACTGTAAAGGCACACAGTGAGCCAGCAGGATGCTGTTACAAGAGGCACAGGGGCTCTAAAAAAAAGGGTTAAGGGTGGTGGGGGTAGGCAGTGGTGGTGGTGGGGATATGAGAGGGAGTGGAGCCACAATGAAATCAATTACCATCATTGCTGCGTGCCAGGCGGTGATAAATAAGCAGAGCATTGTGTGGACAGCAGCCTGGATGGATCTGATGCTGTGACTACAGATGGCATTCTCACACTAACACTGCCCACTGGCATGTCACACAAATTGTGTGTGTGTGTGTGTGTGTGTGTGTGTGTGTGTGTGTGTGTGTGTGTGTGTGTGTGTGTGTTTTGTAGGTATCCCAAAAACTCAGAGAGCATGCAGATGAACTGAAGTAGATGGATGCTAAAGTGCCTTGAGATGCTTTATGCATGTTGCAAAGACATCATTTGTCAAAAAAAAAAAAGTGGCTGTCTACTCTCTCGCATGACACATCATCAGTATTCAGGCCTCATATTTATCGGTGCTAATGTATTTTCCTCCTAATGAGATGAGTTTATTGAGTCCTAAAGCAATCTTAGCACTAATAAGCTGTTTACAAGCAAATCAATTATGGAGGAAAAGGACATGCATATTCAATGTGCAAAGACACCATCAAATCAGAATAAATGATTGCAAATATTTGAATAATCACAAGACTCGATGTGATTTTTTCAGGCTTAATGAGCGAAGGTTCAGAGGTATTTTAGAAAAGGAACATTCTTTTGTTTGTTTGTTAATTCTTCTCTGTGAGATCCAATCGCTTTCCTGAAGGCAAAAGGGTACATTAAAGGAAACCAGAAGACCAAGTAAAGGACAAATCAATTAGCTTCAGTTTTGTTTTGTTTTTTCTAAAGCTGTTACAGCAGGAAGATTCTAGATATACACCAATCAGCCAAAACATTAAAACCACTGACAGGTAAGTGAATAAATAACACTGACTATCTCGTTATAATGGCACCTGTCAAGGGGTGGGATGTAATATGGAGGCTGCACACTGCCCAGACAATGCCCAACTAACCCCAACAATCTAAAGTTGGCAGTCATTGGTTGCAGTCTGTAAAATGTTCAGAAAACCATCTGCCAGTTCCACATTGCCCAGACAATAACTGACAAGACAGACTTTTGTTGCCTGCTTTTTCTTATTTAAGTTTTTTCCTTATTTGACATGGACAAAGTGGAGGGCTTGTTGAATATGGTCAAAGTGGTCATGGTCTACCTGGCCTTTAAAGCTGTTAGGCATGTACAGGAGAGACAGCCAACAAGACAAGCCAGGAGGAGACTGTGGAGCAAACCTTGGCTAATGCGACGTGAAAAACAGTGGGCGTATCCTAAGTTATGTAAAGAGCTAAGCTCTGAAGACACTACAGCTTTTGCAATCTTTGCCCATTTTGCACCTCAAGCTTTCAAGCATTTACTAGCCACGGTTACGCCACTAATTGCCAGAAGAAACACTAATTTCAGAGATTGCATTTCTCCTGGTGAATGCTTCATGGTAACTTTAAGACTCTTGGCAACAAGCAAGGTACTAAAATGTCTACATGTCTATATGCTTTATTCATACAATGCACTGTAGATGGTGAAAATGATTGCCTAACATGGAGTTTACATGTGAAACCTTCCAGAGCCTTTCTTACCGATTTCGGATTGGTTGCTCCGCAATTCATACATTTGTTCCTGAAACCTGTGTGGCTATCTATCAAGTTCCCTGTGAAAAATATCTCAAGGCATGCATTAATAATTTATCATCATTATCTAATATACTGCTTACAGGCACACTGCAGCAAAATGTGTCATCAAAATAACAAATGTCATTGATGCAAAAACACACAAAGCAATTAAAATATATGTATTTGTCTGTCTGTTTAATAAACACAAATAATATCATCAATAAATATAATCATATATCAATATAATCATAGCATATATACATTGATATAGTCAGCAGATACAATTGCAACAGAAAGGTATCAATTAAATCCCCAAAAGGGTTGTCATACTGCGACAGATGGTTTTGAGGACTAGGGACATCATAGATGAGCTGACTTATCTGGCCTTGTACTTATTGAAAATATTGTGGCTCCCTTTTTTCTCTTTTTGGACCCCCCCCTTTTTTTCTCCCAAATTGTACCCGTCCATTACCCCATTCTTCCAAGCGGTCCTGGTCGCTGCTCCACCCTCTCTGCCGATCCGGGGAGAGGTGCAGACTACCACATGACTCCTCTGATCTCTGATACATGTGGAATCGCCAGCCGCTTCTTTTCACCTGACAATGAGGAGTTTCATTAGGGGGACGTAGCGCGTGGGAAGATCTTTGGGTTCGCGAAGCGAACCCTAGTTATATGAACAACGACAAAATGGCTGAGAGGGTTATTGCATTGTGACATCATCCACAATAGCTCGCTGGAAAAAAGAAAAACGATGGAGGTGCATTCCCCGTGCCAATCCCGGACAATATGACCCCCTGTGGTCATATGTCCTCCCACCGACCCCGTATTGGCACGCCCACCGGAAGCGCTATTCCTCTTTGTAAGTCGAACCATCTCCAACTAAATGAGCACCACACCTGTGGCCCGGGTAGGAGGAGAACGGCTCTATTCTCAGCCATTTTGTCGTTGTTCATATAACTAGGGTTCGCTTCGCGAACCTAAAGTTACATTTCACGTACTCCAAAATGGCTGAGAGGGTTATTGCATTGAACAACGACAGGATTCGTGCCTCCGTTCCCTAGCCGTCCAATGAACCCTTCAAACCCCTGGTGGGAAGGGGTACGCGTTCTGATGAGAGCATCCTAAGAGGCCTGCTCCAGAACAGCGTCGGCAACCGACCGCACCGTAACGTGCCGGTAATAATGCCGTAAGAAAGTGGTCTCACCACTCCAAACCGCCGCCTGGCGGATGACCTCCCAGTCGATACCTGACAACACAGCTATCGACGTAGCAGTCCCTCGGGTAGAATGCGCCTTCAGCTTAGGAGCTGTTTTACCCGCTTTGGTATACGCCTCCGTAATACCATCCACCAGCCAGTGTGCTAGCCTCTGGGTGGAAAGGGCATAACCTGGTTTGCTCACTCTGTAGGTCAACAGCAGCCTGTCAGACCTACGAATATCTGCTGTGCGCCGCATGTAAATGCGTAAAGCCCGTACAGGACACGAGAGGTGCAAGCGTTTCTCATCCCTAGTCACCGGTGACGAGTGAAACGCGTGTATCACCACCGGGGCCCTACTCGTCAGGACAGACACAGTTTTGGGCACGAAGCTGGGGTCTGTAAAGAGCGTGACCATCAGATCACCAGAAAACACCATCCCCTTGATGGTGAGTGCAGTGAGCTCGCAACCCCTCGCTGCGGTGGTAAGTGCCAAGAGCACAGCCAGCTTAGCCGAGACATAACGCATGTCTGCCGTAGACATGGGTTCAAAGGGATCTTTCTCTAGTACGCGCAGAACAAGGGAAGCATCCCAAGTTTCAGCTCTCGTAAGCTCCTTAGCTGAGAGCTTCTTAGCACCCAACAGGTACTGCGTCATGAGCGGGTGCGTGAAAACCGTGCTATCCTCGATCTTCCCCCCGGAAGAACGTGAGAGCCGATACACAGACTTTGACCGAGGAGAAAGACCATAGTCTATCACTCCTACAGACCTCCAAAAAAGTCAGTATAGGGCCAATCCCTACTGACAAAGGGTCCATGTCGCGTTCAGCGCAAAATTGGTCAAATCGATTCCAGTACCCCTGGTACCTGGAATACGTGGAGTCTTTACGCGCCGCTAAGATGACACGAATCACTTGCGCACTAAGTCCCATAGCTAAGAGCCTGGCTTTGTAAGCATCCACGCCGCTAATCGGGAGCCTCCTATCCAGGGGCCCTCCCGTAGCAGCCCTCCTGCTTGCGTGAGCGCGTCCGCCCACTCCGGGACGTCGAACCGCTCGCCTACTATCCAGGGCACTATTCGCGGAAACCACGGGGTGCTCGGTTCGTACGGGGCCACGAATTGAGTTTCGATGCGAACAGATCCACTTGAGCTACCCCGAACCTCTCCCAGATCATAGCCACTATGGCTGGGTTGAGGCTCCAATTGTCCGCATGCGGGACGCCTCTCGAGAGGATGTCCGCTGCTCCGTTGTCCTTCCCAGGAACATGAAGCGCCCTGATTGATAGCGCGTTGCTGTTGACCCAAATCCAAATTTGCATGGCCAACTCTCTGCAACGCTTGGACTTCATACTGCCTTGGCGGTTGATGTAGGCCTTGGCCGTCATGCTGTCTGTCATTATCAGTATGTGACGGCCTACGAGATCCTGAGCGAAATGCCAGCCAAATCGTCTCCGTCTCGCGCGCGTTGATGTGGACCTTCTCCCCAGACGGCCACACTCCTCGCGCTGTTTTGTAGCCAAGGATGGCTCCCCAACCCGAGAGGGACGCATCCGTATAAATCGTTACCTCGGGTCCCCTGGGGCCCATAGGGACCCCAGACATGTCCACGCAGGCTCTGTTCCAGTGGTCTAGGTCCTGCGCTACCACGCGCGGGACCAGGATAAGATGGTTGTTGTACCGGCGTTCGTTGCCGTATTTCAAGAAGTGAACTGCGAACCACAATTGCAGTCTCCTCATGAACAACAGACCTAAAGGAACAACTTGGTGAGCCGATGCCAGAAGGCCCAGCAGCCTCCTGATCATCCGATAAGTGACATATGTCCCCGGGACGAAATGTGCTAACGTGGTCCTGGTGGAATGCCATCTCACTTGCGTAAGGGTTGCGCGCATGGATACCGTATCCAAACTCAGACCCAGATACGTTGCCTGGCACGAAGGCCATGGCGCGCTCTTCTTTATGTTGATAGTGAAACCCATGTACTCCATGAATTCCATCAACTCTTGAGTATGGAGTATTGCTTGTTCCGGCGACCGGGCCAACACCAACAGGTCGTCTAGGAACCATGCCAAGCGCATACCTTTGCGCATCAACACTCCGAGCGCTGCTTTCACACACCCTGTGAATGTCAGAGGAGAGAGGCGATATCCGAACGGGAGGCATGTGTACTGGTAACACTGACCCCGGTAACAGAACCGAAGATACTTTCTGTGTCTTTCCGCAATCGGACAATGATATAAAGCATCTTTTAGGTCGACCGAAGTTAGCCAATCGGACTGTGTCACCATTGACAGCAGAACCGGTGTGCGTAGCATTTTGAAACTGACCTTCTCTACATACTTGTTGAAGGGTTTCAAATCTAGGATTGGGCGCATGCCCCCATCCTTCTTCGGGACCAGAAAGTAACGGCTGTAAAACCCGTCTTCTCTTTCTAGAGGAGGAACCACCGTGATTGCCCCTTTCGAGAGTAACTCTGTGAGTTCGTTGTCTAGGATTTGTGCTCCGGCCACCGACCCCGGTTCCGTATGCACTATTCCCAAGTACGGGGGTACAATACCGTTCTCGAAAAGGATTTGGTGTCCGTGGGCTATCTGATCCAAAACAGAAGCCGACGGGACCAATTCCTTCCACCTGTGTAACATGCGTGACAGAGGTCTCGTTGCCTTCTGTACTTTGCTGTTCAGGTAGCGCGCGTAAGTTGCGCGTAAAGGGTCTGGGGAAGCCCCGCCCGCCATGCCCTGCATCCATGGGGGGGCTTCGTCCTTGTAGAGGAGACCCAGATGGGGGAATTGGCGTTTTGAACCTTTCCAAATTACCATTTGACCCACCAGAGAGACTAAACATTGTCACATCATAGTCCCCTCCCAGGGGCTCATTTGCGCTCATGTCATTATTATCCAATATTTCCAGCAGGGATGTTATTACATTGTTATCATCATCTTTACCTAAAGATTCAGACAGACAATCAGACTTGCGTTTCAAACCTTTTAAAACGCAATCACCATCATCACCAACATAAAAACTTTTATTCACATTCACAACCTTTGGAATAGAACAAGTAGACTGTGCATCAGAAACCAAAATAAAAGGCGCAGTGTTTAGCCCTGCGCACGCTGTGTCCCCTGAACAAGCGTCTATATCGCTGGAGACGGCTCTGGAATCAGTCTGTTGGTGTGGGTCGTAACATCCTGCCGAAACATGTCACTTGGCAGCTCCCTTCTTGGAAGTGTCTGTGCTGTCCGGCTTGGCCGCCTTGGCCGCTGGATCTGTGGAAGACTGGGAGTTTGGACGCGAGCCCTGTCCACGCCCGCGCCCCACTTTACCACCTCTTTTTGGATAAGTCTCTCTCCATTTCTGCTTGCGCGCAGGCTTGTCCCCCTGCCCTGTGCCCACCGCGGGCTTAGGGGTAGGCGGGTTCTTCATCATCGGGAGAAGCTCCTTGTGCAAGGTTTCGCGCTCGGCCTGGGCGGCCTTGTATTTGCTGATAATGTCCGGGGTCGTTCCAAACAGGCCCTGGTTCCCTGCGCAGGAGTGGGCCATCCACTCCTTGCAGAATTCCTCTTTTACCCCGGCTGTCTCTAGCCAGAGACATCTGCGCGAAAGGGTGGAGGCAGCTGCGCTAGAACCGCACTCTAGAGCGATGGAATACAGCAGCGATCCCAGGGAGTCAGCTATGCGTTCCATTTCCAAGATGTACTCACAACCTGCTTCGCTGGCCACTACGTCACCGAACTCGGCCCCGTCGATACCTGCTGTAGCGATGGCGGCTTTGCTTTGCTCGACGTTTGATAGGCTGCAGAGCTTGCGCATGTACGCCGTTATCATCCCAGCCGTTGAGACGAGTCCAGCTGCGCGTGTACTGGCGTGCCATGCATCACACGCGTAACGATCCACCTGCTGGCCCCACTGCGAAGGGTGTTTGGGAGTATCGCGAGACCCCACCTTGGTGTTAGGGTTGAACGATAAAACGTCCCTCTCTGGTTGCGGAATTTTCCAGTCTTTGTAGTTGAGGTTCCTAACCTCGACTGCTAAGACGTCAACCCCCTTCTGACTGAACTTTGAGGACGATTTAAGTAGCGGATCCGCCTCCGCCCGCTTAAACGCTCGTTCGATGTGAGGATAAGGTGGTAGAGTGGAGTCCCTGACCCTCTCTGCCATTCGTGGAAAATTGGCTACCACCGGATCTTGAGGATTGCCCGGCTCGGTAACGATGTCGGCAGACTTGACCGCTCGCGCGAACAGATCGCGGAAACTGGCGAGGAATGTTTCGGACCCACGTTGCATGGCGTCGCCATCTTTGTTTGGTTGAGACGAAATTGGCTGGTCGTCTTCCACGCCCTGATCGTCTACTTCTTCAGGCAGTGAATCCTCGGGTTCCGCACCCGCCGAATAACATGCCACGGATTCACCAGGGAGAGATAGGATCTCATTGATCCAGTCCTCTCTAACTATCCCGGATGGTGGGATAGCCTCTGGCTCCGGAGGGATGCTAATGCTAGCCGCCGTCCCGTGACTGTAGCTAGGAAGCATCGGAGGGATGTTGCTAGCCTCCGCCCCATGGCTATAGCTAGGTAGCACCATGCTAGCCGCCTCGTTAGCAGGTGCGAAGGGATCTGCAAGTCCCCATCTTTGACGGTACAGGGCAGCCCACCTTTGGCGCCCCGATCCTCTGATGGTTTTACAGAAATTGCAGTCAATCTCATTACGGTCTACATCCCTCAAGTAGCCCGTGTAGTGAACATGTGGGATATGGGAGACACAGTCCGGATGGGGGTCCCATCGGAGCGTCGCCGGTTTAACACACCCGCACCAAGCGTAGAATCCGGCCACATCGACCGGATTAACGAACATCTTGGCGATAAAAGGTAAGCTAACTATAAATTAGTATCTAATATACCAGTATATCACTAGATTACTTGCGTATTTGCAGTTTTCCTCTTAGTCCCAGCGAGAGAGAAACAGCCATCGACCGATCTCATTTAGTTGGAGATGGAAAGAGGAATAGCGCTTCCGGTGGGCGTGCCAATACGGGGTCGGTGGGAGGACATATGACCACAGGGGGTCATATTGTCCGGGATTGGCACGGGGAATGCACCTCCATCGTTTTTCTTTTTTCCAGCGAGCTATTGTGGATGATGTCACAATGCAATAACCCTCTCAGCCATTTTGGAGTAAGTGAAATGTAACATGCTATTCCCTCAGTTCCCCCTTCCCCCTGAACAGGTGCCACGACCGACCAGAGGAGGTGCTTGTGCAGCGACCAGGACACATACCCACATCCAGCTTCCCACCCACAGACACAGCAAATTGTGTCTATAGGGACGCCCAACCGAGTCAGAGGTAACACGGGGATTCGAACCGGCGATCCCCATGTTGGTAGGCAACAGAATAGACTGCCACACCACCCGGACCCCCCCCCCCCCCAAGTGGGTCTGACTCTTGAATGGTTCTAAATTCATACTCTAAATACTGACAGTGTGCCGTTAGGTTTTCAGAACGTTTCACAACTACACTCTCAGTGAGTGTATGCAGAGTAGCAGTAACTTTCTCCAGCACTTGCATATATCTTTCTTGAGCTTGGGTGTCTCTGGGGACTTCTTGCACCTAATGAGTGGGTGTGTGATATCACTTGGGGTTGGCTCCTCCTCTCCCCTGTCAGTCACATAATCTTCATTGTGGTCTTTGTTGGCATCATCTTTAGAGCCGTTGTCCTCGTCATTCTCAAGTCCATTCTCTTCTGTGTTAGATGGAGTGTCCTGTTAAAAAATGATTAACATTGCTAATGTCAATTTACTTCTTTCATTTAGTACCCAAACACAACCTCTGAATGGGTGGAGGTTGCTGATGGGTTCTAGAAGAAGTGACAATTCCCCCACTGTCTGGGTGCTTTGGATGGGAAACATGTAGCAATTTGACCTCCACCAAACAGTGGCTCAGGTCAATAGACGTGTTCCCTTGTTTACATATGCCAAATGTGCATGCGCAGCTGGTGAGGCAAAAAGGGGCCACAGGTTTTGTGTTTGTAAACGTTACTATGTTAATTTCGAAGAGATCATCATGGAGAAATTGATTGAAAAAGAAACGAAACGCCTCACAGATGTTGCGCTGTCGATTGTACAAATTGTAAAGATGGTAAAAAAAAAGGCATCTGCATTTTTATTGCATGCCGAAAGGGAAAATTCCAATCGAAAAATGAAGAAAACAGGTGTGGATTCATGCGATCCGTTGGGAGGACTGGAAGATGTGGTCAGAAGAGCAAATATCAAACGTGAAGATTTGCGGAGAACATTTCATATCTGGTATGTATCCGTTTCTTACACAAATAAGTATTGTGATTGAACATACGCAGTGCTAAATTTGATGCTGTCCTAGTAGAGCAACTGCCAAACCAAAGTTTGAGTTGTTAATGCCTAACCTTCCTCAAATTTGTCAACGATTCCATCAGCTTTCTTGTGTGATCATGTTTGAGGTCATAATCTGACTCCAGATTTGAAGTTTCCGATAATGTGCTCCCTCATTTTCTGGTTTGACACAATCCTTAACAAGTTGGCCCAAAGCTGAGAGAACGTGGGGATCCATGGACTGCTGTTGCGGTGTGGACATCAGATAGGCACTTCACATCCTCTAGGGATCGTCCTTCTGTCTCCAAGAAGGCTAACAGTTTCTTTAGAAACTCACTGGACTCATTATCTGAGTCAGCCCTCACTCTGGGTGCAGCTGCTATAGCCACCTTCCATGGGCCTCCATCCTCTAGTGTGCCTATCTCAGGGGAAATTTTGTCCGTAGCTAACTTCTCATTGCATCGCACAAGGATGATAACCTTTCCACTTTCTTTCTTCATCAAACTGTCCCCCTCTGATCTGAATCCTCCCAAATGCCTTTAGTGTCACCAATACAGCAGTTATGGATAGGTCATCAGTACTTTCATCTACCTCTGTGAGCAGGAGGGCATGGTCTGGATCTATATGTTCTCCTCTGCACCATGATAGGAATCTAGCCTGCTCCATATTTTATGTCTTATGGTATTTAGCTGTTCTTATATTACTAATTTATTTATGTAATAACCCTACAATCCCACTGGTGCCTCCAATTATGTAATCCTTTCTTAGGCACTATTTATAGTGTATTTACTATTGTGTCTCTCAGAACCTGAGTACTGTGAAAAAGACAGATTATTCACAGTAAATATATGTAAAAACAAGTTTTTTTTACAGTGTAGGTGACCATATAGTAAGAGATGTCAAAGACAAAGTTTTGAAAACTAGCTGTCTATTCAACACTATGGTTAGTGACATGGTCCAAAACACTGCCACAAGTGTTATTCGACCATCCGTGCATGGACACATTTATTGTACATGTTGGAACAAATGACACCTGTCCTGGAATGACACATGGCTCAGAGCTGTTAAGAAGAGACTTCATACACCTAATGGACATTCTACAATAAGTCCCAGCTCAGATATTTGTGTCAGGTGCAATCCCGACAATAGGAAAGGAATTGAACATTTCAGCCACTTGCTGGCATTAAATACCTGGCTTTCCTCCACATGCACTGCTCAAACACTGAACTTCATTGACAACTTCAACCTATTCTGGCAGCAACAAACCCATTTTAGAATGGATGGGATTCATCTAAACAGAGTGGGGGTCCACATGCTTACTGCCAACCTAACCTACGACTTCCACACTTCACTGCTAGTATTTGGAAATGGTCAGGAAAATCTGGAAATGGTCAGGAAAATCAGGAAAATCAGACCAGATAAAGCAATCATTTCCATGGGACACACACTTCAGGAGTCACTGGCGCAGCAAACAGCCAACATCCCCCCTACCTTCTCCCCAACCTGGATCACAAAAGGAGATATCATACTATATGGTAGCAGATGAAGCATTCCCCTTAAAACCATATATCATGAAGCCATATGCTAGGAGACGTCTTTCTACTGAACAGAGGGTCTACAATTACAGATTGTCAAGTGTGCATAGGGTGTTAGAAAATGACTGACCAACAGGTTGCTTGTATTACTGTCATCCATTAACCAATGACCAGATGTGGTGGAAAATATGGTCCTTGCCTGCTGTGCCATGCACAACTTCCTCCGAGAGGAATACAACACTGTGTATGAATGACTAGAGAAAAATCCCAGATACCTGGATTCAGGATTCTTCTTTGCAGCAGGCTGTTCTGCCTAGTCTATCAATCCCACTGAGCAGGATTAGATGACCAGGGAGGTCCTGACTGAGTACTTCAACTTAGAGAATGGAGCTATTGTGTGGCAATGGGACAGTATCTAAATGTGTTGGTTATGATTGTGTATACTTGCCACTGTTTATCGACCACTGAAGCCCAACAACAATTCCTTAAATGAACATTCTGTTTTTTTAACCTTCTTATGTTCTTTGTCCCCTAATGTAATATTGCTGGGTGATTTTAATATACACATGGACAATGTCAACAATACGCTCACAGGGGATTTTACATCATGCCTGGATAGTTTTGGATTACAGCAATATATTGATTTTCCTACGCACTCCAAAGGACACATACTTGATCTGATTTGCTGCTCTGGTGTAACTCCTCTTAATTGCAAAGCATCTGATTTGCTCATTTCCAACCACAAGTTAGTATCTTGCGATGTTAACTTAACAGTATCCAAAACAAATTTGTCACGCTCCATCTCATTCCGTAATATAAAGAATATTGATTTATCTGCTCTTTCTGGTGGAATTGATAACCTCCCCAGCAAAGACAATTTATCCACCCCAGACAAACTGGTCTCTCATTACAATAATGGACTTTATAGTCTTTTAAACGATCTTGCTCCTTTAAAAACCCGGTCTGTTTCCTTTACACACTCTGCCCCTTGGTTTACACTTGTACTACGCCAGCTTAAAGCTAAAGGCCGTTGCCTGGAACACCTTTACATGAAAACGGGCCTTGTTGTTCATAAAGACATGTATGATGAACACATACTTAATTATAAGGAGGCTCTGTACACAGCAAAATAATTTTGTTATGCAAATTTAATTAGATCAGGCGAAGGGAACACTACAGTCCTGTTTTCCATGGTAAACAATATTTTACAGCCACCAGACACTCTTGCACCTCACCTGTATTCAACTGCTTAATGTAACACCTTCATGACCTTTTTTAATGCCAAAATTGAAAATATTCATCAGCAATTGACCTCGTCGAACAATACCGCATATAGTTCATCTTATTCAACCTTCTATGTTCCCCTCTCTTCTTCACTATCTAGTTTTAAACTCCTAACTGTTGCTGACATATCTGGTCTTATTTCCAAATCCAAATCATCTACCTGTCAGCTAGACCCCCTTCCTACTCATTTAGTAAAAGCCTGTCTACCTTCTCTATCCTCTTTAATAACTGATATTATACACTCCTCCCTTACCTCTGGTCGTGTTCTCTCAAAACAGCTACAATAACTCCAATACTCAAGAAACCCGGTACAGACCCCAAAAATTTGAATAATTTTCACCAGATCTCAAATTTACCATTTCTTTCTAAAACACTTGAAAGAACAGTCGCAACTCAGGTACACGCTCACTTGATGCACAACAATCTGTTTGAACAATTTCAGTCTGGTTTTCGCTCCATGCACAGTACGGAGACCACCTTGGTGAAAATCACTAATGACCTGTTGATGGCAGGTGACTCTGGGCTCTTAACCATACTTGTCCTTCTTGACCTGAGTGCAGCCTTTGATACCATCTCACATAACATCTTCTTAGAGAGATTAGCTTCCATTTGAATAACTGGCATCCCCCCCCCCCCTTGACTGGTTTAGATCATATCTCTGGCTGCACTCAGTTTGTCCAACTTAAAAATTTGAGATCACAGTCCTTTCCTGTTACTACCGGTGTTCCCCAGGGTTCTGTATTGGAACCTCACCTATTTATTATTTACCTATTACCTCTCGGCCACATTTTCAGGAAATTTGGCATCGAATTTCACTGCTACGCAGATGACACCCAACTTTATCTATCCACCAAGCCTACCTCCACTCTTCCACCCACTTCCCTTTCTGGCTGCTTACTAGAAATTAAATCTTGGTTTTCATACCACTTCCTCAAACTTAATAGTGATAAAACCGAGGTCTTCTTAGTAGGTCTACTTTGGCTAAACCTGATAGTTTTTACCTCAACTATTGACAATTCCATAGTTCCGCCATTGCCTCAGGCTAAGAGTCTGGGTGTCATCTTGGACAGCACATTATCTTTTGAAGCTCACATCAACAATATTACTCGGTCTGCATACTTCCACCTATGCAATATTAATCATCTTTGCCCATCACTTACACCTAACAGCACCACCATACTCATCGACACCCTGGTTATATCCCGTATTGACTACTGCAATTCTATCCTCTTTGGTCTTCCCCTCAAGTGTCTCCATAAACTTCAATTGGCCCAGAATTCAGCTGCCCGTATCATTACCAGAACTCCTTCCATAGATCATATCACTCCTGTTCTTCAGTAACTACATTGGCTCCCTGTTAAATACCATATTAACTTCAATATACTGTTTCTCACCTTTAAGGCCCTTAATAACCTAGCTCCTTCATATCCACATGCTCTCCTGTACTCTCAGATCCTCTTTTGCTCTCCAACTCACTACACCATTGGCCTGCTTGACTACCATGGGGTCTAGAGCCTTCAGTCATTCTGCCCCCCGCCTATGGAACTCTCTCCCACAAGACATTTGCAACATTGACTCTCTGTGAACCTTCAAATCCCATCTCAAAACGCACCTTTTCAAACTGGCATACTCAGTCTGATCCACGCTTCATTGAGCTTAGTGCAGATTATGATTTTATACTTATCTGGTGTATTAAGTTTTCATTGTCTACCCTGCTTTGTTTTGATTTTATGCTGTCTGATACAGTGCTGTTTGTTTTTGTTCTTTTAACTGTTTTCTGTAAGGTGTCCTGTCCTTGAGTGCTCTGGAAGGTGCCCACAAATAAAATGTATTATTATTATTATGTGTTTGTGAATATGTGTATAATACATGTTCTCACATTTTGAGGGATGTTTGATTACGACTGTCTTTTCTTCATGTGGATCTCAAGAAACTTTATTTTCTGCAAAATCCAGGACTGGTGTGGTGTGACAAAACCAGACAAAATGATGGCTGTATTGACTCTTCATGGTCTCCATCTTTGCTTTCACCATAGTCTCTGTAAAACAAGCAATTGTTTCGGCCACCATTAGCCAACAGTAAAATTGTAATTTCAAGACCGATTACTTTAAAGGGAATATAATATCTATTCATTCTGCCTAGTGCCTGGCCAATAATTATAATGCATTTGCCTACAGTATACATGAAGATGTGAGGTGAGAGAGGACATGCAGGTGGCTGGTGTGACAAAGGAAGATGCAGATGACAGGAAGAAATGGATGATCCACTGTGGAAACTCCTAACAGGAGCAGGAGCCGACAGTAGTAGTAGTAGTAGTAGATACATGAAGATCATGTCATGTTTTAACTTCCTATCAGTAGCCTACGTCCAGCAGGTAATGCACCAGAGGTCTCCAGTTTCTCTGAGAATTATTTCACCGTGTTTATCTTGCTATCGTGGTTGGAAAATGCCTGGGTCCTTTTTTCGTAGAGTTGGGGTTTCTCTTTCCACAACTCAATCAGGCGTTCTTTGTGTTCCTGGGTCCAGAAACCAGCTATTTTAAATATAAAAACTACGATCAAAGTGAGTAATGGACAGCTAGGTAAGCCACATTGGCATCAAAGATAATCGTGTGTAATGACGTTCCGCACATATAGGCTTAACTGTCAAGGGAACACACTCTCAGAATGTTGAAATTTGTAGGAAAATGGCACACACTGGTCAGACTTTCCACAAGTCAACCAAACCAGACTGGACCTGTCAAACTCAGAAAACTCCATATGACAAACACCGACAAACAGACTGACGGGGCACACTGATCCAACAGTTAGTGTTGGTTGGAGTTGGTCGGTGGTTGTCTGGACAGTATGCAGCTTCTATTACACAGCAAGTGCACAGTCAGTTCTTGAAGTTGATATGTTGGAAGCAAGAAAAATTGGCAAGCATAAGGATCTGAGCGACAAACTAGGAGTCATCAGGATGCTGTACCACTGAGCTGACAATGTCCCTACCGACACAGCAGCTGGGGAAGGGGAGAAATCTCACATTAAACAGGCTCTGGTTAAGTGTGGTTATCCTAACTGGGTATCTGTCCAAGCCAGGAAGACGCTCAAACAGGGCACCAGCCAATCGAAGAAAGGAGAAGGACAACAGCTGTCTAAGCGTAAACCAGTGGTGATTCCGTATATTGCGGGAGTGTCAGAAAAGCTGAAGCATATTTTACAAACGCCGTGTGTCAGTGGCTCTCAAACCCCAAAACATGTTGCGCCAGGAGTTGGTCCACCCCATGGATCTGGTCCCCTGGCACAAACAGAGCAATATAGTGTAAGCAGTTAAGTGCCAGGATTGCCGGGACTTGTACATCAGGGAAACAAAACAGACGCTGGCCAAGAGGATGGCACAGCACAGAAGAGCTAATGCATCAGGCCAGGACTCCGCAGTCTACACCCATCTACAGGCCAGTGGCCACTCTTTCAAGGATGAGGATGTACACATCCTTGATAGGGAAGAACGATGGTTCGAGTCAAAGAGGCCATCTATTTGAAGAGGGAACAACCACTCTTGAACTGGGGGGGGGGGGGGGCTAAGAGCACATCCGTCGCCATCTTAGAATGCTGTGATTGCAAACATTCCCAAATCCTCTGTGAATAGTACAAATGGCCATTGAAACTCTAGTTAATCGTCACACCCATCTTTGCATATGAAACTGTTCGTTGGTTTTGGTCGTTTTGCAACTATTGTTTATAAGGGGTGGCGATACCTGCAGTCAGTTTAGACTGAAGATGTCACTTAGTTGAGTGATGAAACATATCTGTCAACAAATGTTGTATCCAAATGAACTGATTCAACCCTCTTTGATCTGAGCGACTTTGACAAGGGCCAAATTGTGATGACTAGACAACTGGGTCAGAGCATCTCCAAAATGGCAGGTGTTGTGGGGTGTTCCTGGTATGCAGTCATCAGTATCTACCAAAAGTGGTCCAAGGAAGGACAACTGGTGAACCAGTGACAGGGTCATAGGTGCCCAAGGCTCATTGACGCGCATGGTGAGCAAAGGCTAGCCTGTCTTGTCCGATCCCACAGAAGACCTTTTGTAGCTCAAATTGCTGAAAAAGTTCATGCTCGCTATGATAGACAGGTGTCAGAACACAGTGCAACACAGCTAGCTGTGTATGGGGCTGCATAGCTGCAAATTGGTCAGAGTGCCCATGATGACTCCTGTCTACTGCCAAAAGCATCTACACTGGACAGAGCATCAGAACTGGACTATGGAGCAATGGAAGAAGATGGCTTGGTCTGATGAATCACGTTTTTGTTTATATCATGTGGATGGCCAGATGCGTGTGCATCATTTACCTAGGGAAGAGATGGCACCAGGATGCACTGTGGGAAGACGACAAGCCAGCAGAGGCAGTGTGATGTTCTGTGCAATGTTCTGCTGGGAAACCTTGGATCCTGGCATTCATGTGAATGTTACTTTTACATGTACCACCTACCTAAACATTGTTGCAGACCAAGTACACCCCTTCATGGCAATGGCATTCCCTGATGGCAGTGGCTTGAGGTGGCTTTAATGTTTTGGCCAATCGGTGTATAAGTTGCAACCCAGGTCTCCTTATTGACAGGATAAATAAGTAAAAAAAATATTGGCAATTTTTGCTGAACAAATCTCAAGAATAATTACGAGTCATTGTAATTAGACGTTCCAATGAAGGTTCCTCTTGCACTGATACGGACCTCCCATTGTCTGGCTCATTAGCTTAAAATCCTATGCAGATCCAACCTCACAGATCAATCTTAGAAGTGTGACAGAGAGAAGGGGAAAAAAACTGCTATTGACCAACTGCCACAGCATTTAGCTTAGAAAACATGCCGAGGCTTTACATCAGATTAGTAGGGGCTAATTTTTTGATTGCTGTGAAATAATCCATCCAGAGTTCAGAGGGCAGGCCTATTGATTTGCAGGACACATGCTTGTGTGTGTGTTGGGGGGAGGGAGGAGTGCAAGTTTTAATGCTTGAGTATGTGGTGCAAGTTAGTTAATGCTTTTCTGTGCTACAGAAAATGTGACTGCTGAATTTCATTAGGATTAACAATACCAAAACCATTGGTAGCCCCTGAATGCACGTACACACACACACACACACACACACACACACACACACACACACACACACACACACACACACACAAAGAAAAGTCCTCTGAGGAAGGTTTTTTTTAAAAAGTTAATTTACGAGTTTTAATAACTACCTGAAACACTATCCTTCCTGATCTTCTAAACAGAAGACATGCCTTTTTATCCAGCTAGGATGTGTAATTACATAAATAAATGCCACTGAACAAATTGAGAATAATGCGTCTGCAGACTTTTCTTGCCATTCCATTTTGTTCTTGCCCTCAAAAAAAAAAAAAGGTAAACTCAAACTGCCCCAGTATATGCATATGTACAGAGGTAAAGCTCATGTATTCCTTTAAATCTCCATCCTCATATTCAAACACAGGGTGATTACACAGGATACTTTGGCCACAAGGAGTTACTAGTTTATTCATAATTTAACCGCAGTTTAGCAGAGGAAGGGGCACATGCAACGCAACAGGAAATTGTTTTCTCAATTTTGCAAAACTCTTTCATTGTGGTCTGAAATGGTAAAGGGAACGCTGGTGCAGGATTTTATAAATAATTCCCCGCAGAAGTGAGACTGTTCCTTGGTGCCATAGACTTCAAATCAAGAGTTTGGATCGTTTACGAGCAGGAAAATGAATTGATTGTCCATGGACACCCATTCCCGTTCTGCTGCCAACTTGTAGCTAATTAAAGTACTCTTCTCCAACTGACATATCCCACTACCTGCCCAGAAATCACACATCAGTCTGAGCACCTCTGAATATGTTGGGCCACACAGGAAACTGGAGCAAAGGTGTGCTTACCTGGGCCATTTTCAATGGCGGATAATTGTCTGCCCCCCCCCCGCCCCCACCCCACACACTACTCAGTGAAACCCCCCAAAACAGGCCTTGATATTTTCTTGGCTGAGCAGAGAGGTCAGGCCCTGCAATTATCTCCTGTCTTGTAAACAAATTGTCTTCAAAATGGGCTCCTGCCAGAAGCTGTGGAGCAGGGGCCATGCTCATTAGATTAAGCAGTCCTGGCACGGCTCACACTGAACCCAGAACCACCTCGGCATGGAAATGAGGAGTTCGCTGCATCAGCCTGAGATAACGCTGGACTGTTGCTGAGCAGCTCCAGCCAACTTTTTTGCTTTGACATATCATAAATATGTTCACTTTGGTCACATACTAGGATGGCTATGGAAGAATGATACAATCGCCACTCAGATCAGTTCACCAGAGGCCTTGTTTTCACTATGCATTTAATCTGCAACCAGGCATGAAACTATGATAATATGGGGATTGCTGTATGGTATACATATAGGTACAGCAATTTTAATGTACCTCATCGGTGAACATGGCTTCCATGACAGACCAAGTTTACACCGCACGAGATCGCCCACGGAATGGCTGCGAAGACTAGTCCACCCCCATTTGGTGCCAGTGATAGTGGATTAGTGTGTTCAGAATACATGCGGAGTAAAGTATTGTTTCAGCGTCTAGTCTATTTTCTCCCACACTACAAGCTATTTTCACACAAAAAAAAAAAGTTAAATTGTGGAAATGCACTTGATAAGCAATATTCATCACATCTTATATATTAATATAGGCTTTTACAGTCTATACTTGTGTCTTCTTGTGGTTGTTGGTTGATTGTTAACTATGAGCACTGACATAAATTAACAGTTATCATCTCCAAAATGGTTTTGTCACCATCCATTATCCATTACCACTTATCCTGCTCTCAGGGTCGCGGAGATGCTGGAGCTTATCCCAGCAGTCATTGGGCGGCAGACAGGGAAACACCGACTTATTCAAAATAGATGTTTAATCGTTTCAGGTTGTTACACATTGACATGCGGATACTCCATGACTGGAACACTTCCGGTGTAAACAACAAACTGACACTTTCCATGGAAATAACGTTCGACATGTCGTGTAAACCCAGTCTTTTGAACTACAGCTTGTAAACAAATGCATGTGTCTTGCTGCTTCGCTATAAAGAAATAAAGAAATAAAAAAGGACCCTAGATATTGCCAAAATCCAAAAAGTTACCTTTTGCCTCTTTAAACAAACAGTAATATAGATTTTACTTTTAAAGAGCTATGCATTATAGATTGGGTTTAGGGTTGCTGAATGGTAGTGTTTGAATTTTTTTTTAGCAATTCAAGGCCAACTTATGCCCCAGATTTATTCACTTTAAAACATGAGGGGTTTCGTTTTGTTTTTTGCATTTTGTTACTCTTCTGTTGTTGTTTAATCCTGTTTAACACAGCAAATTATATCTTTTGAATGCCTTCAAAATGGCATATAATATTGGAAGACATGTTCTGTCTCTAAAAAAAAACATCAGTGCAAACTTTGTACTTTGTCCCACACATTGTACAAACAGTGGATCACAACCCGTATACCCTCTTCCAAACAGACTCCAACACTATGGTTGTTGTGTTTTCTAACTGACTTCGAAACTGTCACTCACACCAAACAGATGAAAAGGAAAAGGTTTCGCTACTTGTCCAATGTCATGTTTGTCACTTTTTTTGGAGGTCAGCATGTTAACTTTTAGATTTCGACTGATGCACAAGTGACGTCTACATCTTGGCATGTCTGTCGATTACACTCCTCTGATTTTAAATTAAAAAGCCATCCGGATCAATGACTGAAATTAGTGAGGTCCCATGAAAATTACCTTCTTACCAATGTTAACTTGTAAAACTAATTCCATCCAAATGGGGCGTAATACTCTTTAAATAGTTGGCTAATAGAGGACATTGAGGTTACTATACATCTTATATGTACTAAGGAACATGAAAAGATGGCAAAGACAGAGACAAGGATGAGCAATAGCAGGGGCGATTCTAGGATCAGACCTTTAGGGGGGCTCAGCCCCTAATGAGAATGTGACATGCATACAGTGCCTTGCAAAAGTGTTCAACCCCCCTGCTAAATCACTCATTTCATTGGATACCAATTGACACATTAATATTTTTCTATAAATTATATTTTAATTTAAAACAATACTTTTAATGAATTTTTTTAAATTTTTATTTTGATATACTTTATTAATCCCCATGGGGAAATTCTTCTCTGCGTTTAACCCATCCTAGCTGTGTAGCTAGGAGCAATGTGCATCCGTCATGCAGCACCCAGGGGCCAACTCCAGTTCATCTTGCCATCAGTCAGGGGCACAGACAGGAGCATAAACCCTAACATGCATGTCTTTTTGATGGTGGGGGAAACTGGAGCACCCAGAGAAAACCCACCATAAACATGGGGAGAATATGCAAACTCCACACAGAGGATGACCTGGGATGACCCCTAAGGTTGGACAACCCTGTGGTTCGAACCGAGGACCTTCTTGCTGTGAGGCAACAGCGCTAACCACTGGGCCACCATGCTGCAATAACCATTAAGTAACATGAGTTTTACACCACAAAATGTTTTTCAAGAAACTGAAAAATGGAATATGCTGTTTCCTAATGTATTCAACCCCTTTCATTTTGGCAAACCTCAGTTCAATTAGGTACACAAAGTTACCTTTAGAAGCAATCTAATTAGTTGGGTGTTCTATTGTAGTGTATAATAATAATGGTTCAGAATGAACAATCACAGATTTCAATATAAAACACCAGTTTTAGAGAGGAACCACAGTCAGTTAATGAAATCTGAGGCAAAGACTCAATCATAATGACCAGGGGCCCCATTCATCAATTGTTCCTACATACAAATTTGTTTTCACACACCCATGGGATTTTTTTTAGCCCTGAGGTTTGTCTCAGAGACCAGTGTAGAACCTGGGTAACCCCTGAATTTAGACACCAGTTGGCTAACACTGATGTCTTTGCAAGCGTGGGTGATTGCTCGTTACAAGAGGTAGACAATAGATGTTAGGAGGAAGGAATTACAAATAACCATCAGGCTTTGCTTCTGACTGTAAGACAATCCTTAGAGCTAAAAAAAATTCCATGGGTGTGTAAGAACAAATTTGTTCGCATGAAGGATTGATGAATGAGGCCCCACACCATTCCAAAGTAAATAAAAGATCAAGTAATAGCAAAGCAAATATGAAGGGAAATGTACAAGACATTGTTTCAATCTCCACATAGGGACAGTCCACCATATCATCAAGCAATGAAAGAAGCATCATACAATACAGATATTGACAGAAAGCTCGCATAAATTATGTTGATACATCGCCAAACACATCAAATCACCTAAACAGTAATACTGATTTGACCCAAAGTTCTCGGTCAGAACATTTAGCCGTTTTATTTGCTAACGTTCAACTTACTTGTGTTTTTCTGCACCATGAAATCTTAAATTCTCTACCAAGCTACATCTCGTGAACTCAGTTTTGAAACTACGGCTGGGGTGGGTGGGAAGTGTGGAACGGTGCTGATTTTCAATTTACAAGCATTTAAGCCCACAGACAAGTTCGCAAAATCCAACGTTAGAGGTAGGGTTGCCAACTTCCTGGAATAGAAATAAGGAATGTCGGCGGGGGATGGACTACATGACGTTAGACTGAGGTGCTCCGACTACTGTGGACCTATAACAAACATTTGATTATTGTATTTCCCAAAATATAAGTTGCTGTTTTTTACTCATCTGGCTGGTCCTGCGAGTGGCTTATACAACATAATTTTGTCAGATGAATACACTGCATTTCAACTAAGGCTACGAGATGGCACTGTTCAATCTTGTGACTTAACTGAAAGTACTGTACCACCATATAAATGCGACTTATACACCAAAGTGACTTATATATGTTTTTTTCCCTCACAACAATGTGTTTTTTGCCAAGTGTGACTTATACTCTGGTGTGACTTGTAGTCCGGGAAATACGGTAATAATGCTCATTTGGACAAAATGCTCGTTTTGTCTAAAATGACGGGTCTTGCTCTTACACCTGCATTACCCTTCAGCTGTAGACTTATCTAAACATATAACATAAAAATGCCCACATACCTGGTTGTGAGGACTCCCTGTGTCCTCTGCAGCCTCTCACTTCTCCTCTGATTTCCGCCTGATGCATGTTGTTTGATGTCACAAATTTCTCCTTGAGTAAGAGAAAACCTAGTGGCAGATGGTGCAGTTGGCCTTGGGTGTCTAGATAAAGTGGTATATAAATGTAATCCATTATTATTATTAACATGGAACACGTCTATTAGTTTCCAATTACGGGATGATTCCATGATAATAATCATCCATCCATCCATCCAGCCATCCATCCATTATCCAAGCTGCTTATCCCAATCGGGGTCACGGGGATGCTGGAGCTATCCCAGCAGTCATTGGGCAGCAGACGGGGAGACACCCTGGACAGGCAGCCAGTGATAATAATCATAATTATAATTTTTTTAGGGGTGCTGAGATGAAATTGAAGTGTGCTTGAGCATCCTTAAAAAGAGTCTAAAATCACCAATGAGTTACATGTAACCCACTGCTGGGAAGACACATCTCTCTAGGTTCAGAAGGAGCTAAGTGTTGAGTGGAATAACCCTAACACGCCACACCACACACAAATTTAGATAACTGCAGCTTTTAGTTGCTGATTAATAACAAAATAGAGCAACTGGCATGACCACGAATGATAGTTAGTCAAAGTCAGCTCCGATCTGTCAGAATCTGGTGAGTCAAGAGTACTCTCTCAGTATGGTGTTTTCAATCTGGTACCAGTCCCGGTGCCTCATGTATCAATCGTTACTATGGGCAAATTTGTTCTTACACACCCATGGGATTTTTTTAGCCCTGAAGTTTGTCTCAGAGACCAGTGTAGAACCTCAGTAACCCCTGAATTTAGACACCGATTGGCTAACACTGATGTCTTTGCAGGCCTGGGTGATTCCTTGTTGCAAGAGGTAGGCAAAAAATGTTACGAGGAAGGACTTGACCTTTTGCAAAGTACCGCCCCAGAATGGTGCTTGTCCAATCCTACCTCAGCAACGGTTTTTATGTGAGGGAGGTCCGTCAAGCTTTCAAAAAGACAGCAAAATGCTGAAACAGTGTACCTATGGGATATGCAAATCGGATACTAGATATCTGAAAAGTTTGGAGTGGGTGTAATTATCTTTCCCTTCCCGTAACCCAGAACGCAAGAAGCGCAATGTCGGCAGTGGATTTCACAGTATAGCAGACCCCATGGCCAGCTTAATCCACCCAAAATCAACAAAAATACCTGTCTGCTCTAACCTAAGCTTGCTACGAGCTATTATTGATAGCTAATATAGCTAACATATTATTACTGTTACTTTTACCCATACAATGATTATTACCATTATCAACATATCAACGTATTACTGACTAACAAAATAACATTATTAATGTACCTGATGAATGTAACCAGCTTAGTCTGTGGCCAGAGATACCTAATTTAACGATAGCTAGCCCACTAACATACCTTTGTTATGCTAGTCACAGGTTAGCCAGGTTCCACCTTTCATTTCAGAGTATAAAGACCCGCGGGGAGGGTCGGCTGGGATGGTCTCTGGCCAGTCTGACCTCCTCATATTCGGCTTATTTTAAACATTTCTCCCCCTCTGTGAGCTCCAGGTGGGGACCGGCCGTTCGGAAAGTCATCCCGCCCGCGGAGGCATCTCATTTGCCTTATTTTGTTGAAAATACTGGTTCTGGTCTAAAGGTAAAAAAAAATCATGGGGTGGTTCCCCCAGCCCCGGGGCATGTCCCTGGCTGCCCTGTGACCCCCAGGAGCCCATACAGAACCCCTGAAAAAGCCTGGATAAAAGAACACCATGGGGAACCTTGGCCAAAATCAACACTATAATACGGTGATGTTGACAATGGATTATTAAAAATATACCAAGAATAGCTGAAATATTTAACTTACCCTACAGTGAAAGAGCACAATTGGTCCACAATGTGCTTCAGAGTTAGTTGATGGGGTTTCTCATTCTTTGATTGCGACCAGTAAGCTTTACCCTCAATTACAGTCACACCCAGCAGCCCGGAGTCCACGCAAATCAGTTTTACTTTTAATGTTCTGAATGTATCCCTCCTGCAAACTGTAACCCCTTCTGCCTTTCACGGGATGATATCCAGGATGAATTACTCCAAAACACATCTCTTCTCTGGGAATGCGCTGATTTCTTCCTTCATGTTTTGGGGTTTTCTGGCTACTTCCTGGATGGTTCTGAAAAGCTTGATGGGCATAGCAACAGTAACTAAGGGGGGGCGGGACTTTGCGAAAGGTCAGTTACAAATAACCATCATGCTTTGCGACTGCCTGTCAGATAATCTTAAGGGCTAAAAAATTCCATGGTGTATACGAACAAATTTGCCCATAGCAACGATTGATACGAGGCAGGTGACTGGCACAATTCTACCACAAGCAGACATAATTCATCCAGTTGCAGAGCCGGCCCATGGCTTTATAGGGCCCTAAGCAGAATTTGATTTGCCCCCCCCCCCGCCTCAACCACCACACTAAACC
Organism: Lampris incognitus; assembly: GCF_029633865.1. Taxonomy (NCBI): domain Eukaryota; kingdom Metazoa; phylum Chordata; class Actinopteri; order Lampriformes; family Lampridae; genus Lampris; species Lampris incognitus. Next base: position 45,568,910 of record NC_079214.1, read on the forward strand.
CACTGACAATATTATGTCCACGCTTGATCGTTACCATACCATTGTCATGACTTACTACTGTGCTGGGAAGTCTTAAAATAAACCAGCAGACAATGCATTTACTGTACAAGTTAACTATTTTAATTGCTTTTGAACAATTTGTTACTGTTTTTTGAACAATTTTTTGAACAATTACTGTTTTTTGAACAATTTTTGAACAATTTGAATAACTGTTTTTTGAACAATGTACTTTTTGAACAATTTGTCACTGTTCTGCAAAAGTGCAGAACAGTAAAAATAACAGACAACATTAAATAAATCAAATAGAAACTTAAATGATGACATACAATGAACAGAGGAACTTCTGACATCTAACAACATAACAATAAAGATTAAAGAATATGTAGATGAATAAAAACTTGTGTTTTTTTGTCCTCCTCTGCTTTCCTCCTCTTTCGCTTCTCTGCGCCAGACGGATAAACCCTTTTAGGTGACATACTGTCGCGGTGTACTTGCTTAGAGTTATAATGCGGATGAATCCGACCCCAGCTCTGACATAGGCAGCAGAAATTATTAAACCAGTAGCATTAATTTGTCAGTCTGTTAACAACATATCAAAATATTTAGTTTTTGTTTTTTGGTGATTACTTCTGATATGATATATCACACACAGAGAAATATATATATTTATCAACCTGTCGTGTTTGACATGTCAAGCGCTCCTCGGGACCCCCTGCTGGCGCGGCGGCCTTAAGCTAAGCGACCGCTTAGTTCGCTTATGCCTTGGGCCGGCTCTGTCCAGCTGTGTTCCGTGGCGATGTAGAGCCGGGTTCCTGGATATCGCACGGGAAGGCTCGCCATCTACTGGGATCGAATAACGTTTCCGGAACCCTCTCCCTCAATTCAAGACCTGACCAGCATTAACTAACAGGCTTAAAGTCTCTATTTCCTTCCTTTATAGTTCACATTATATTTCTCTTTTGTTTATATCAAGTTCCTTATGTTGTACAACATTATAGACTGAATGCAATTTAACACTGAAAATTATGTTAATCTCTAGTTCAACTTCCATGTGCTCAATATTCGAATTATTTTGTTCTAACAGAATAGGCCTAGCATATAATAACACCTTACAATTACAAATATCAGACATGAAAATTGAATCAAACTGTTTCAGTTTAACCACTCGTTCAATCATCTGTAGCAGCAATGAGGAGTAAGTGACTTTAAACTCCACACTGTAAGAATTCATGCCTTTTTCCGCTTAGTAACACTTTCAGCTTCAAAAACGCTTCTCTTTCAACACTTGACATTCACAGAACACAATGAAAATGCTGTAATGGACTTTACATAGAAATAAATTCGGGGGTGCCCGGGTAGCGTGGTGGTCTATTCCGTTGTCTACCAACACGAGGATTGTTGGATCGAATCCCTGTGTTATCTCCGGCTAGGTCGGGCGTCTCTACAGACACAGTTGGCCGTGTCTGTGGGTGGGAAACCGGATGTGAGTATGTGTCCTGGTCGCTGCACTAGCGCCTCCTCTGGTCGGTCGGGGGGAGGGGGAACTGGGGGGAATAGCGTGATCTTCCCACGCCCTATATCCCCCTGGCGAAACTCCTCACTGTCAGGTGAAAAGAAGCAGCTGGTGACTCCACATGTATCGGAGGAGACATGGGTAGTCTGCAGCCCTCCCGGGATCGGCAGAGGGGGTGGAGCAGCGCCCGGGACGGCTCGGAAGAGTAGGGTTATTGGCCGGATACAATTGGGGAGAAAAAAAGGGGGAGGGATTCAAAAAAGGAAAAAAAATGACTTCGGTGCTAATGTAGCAGGAATGAAATTACCTGCGATTATTTGTATGAAGTTCGTCAAAATATTCCAGTTATACCCCCAAGGGAATAACGTTTAATGTGATATTTCTTATTTCTTTGTGTTGCATTACAATGATGTCCCTTTCTGATATAACCTGGCTGAACATTGGTTGGTTCGAGTTGGCTCTCTTTGCTACAGTCGTTCCCTTTCCGTGACGACTGTGGCGAAGATGGTACTTCAGATGAGCTCCGCTTCTGTTTTATGATATAATATGTCATAATCTGCTTACAAGCTTTATCTAACTGTAAAGTGCCTTATGTATGTACGCAGATCACATTGCATGGACATCAGACAGTTGTGAATGTTTATTTTGCTTATTTTTTCGAATATATTGATATATTCGATATATATTATACTGTAACGTGGATGGATAAGAAAACACGCTTTTCGCGGATCTGACCCTTTAGTCGAGCGGTTAGCGATGTCTCTTGCGGTGCGGGCGATACGGGTTCGCGTCCCGGCCGCGGCAGTTCCTGTGGTTGCATTGTCCCCCGAATTCGCTACATTGATGTCAGAAGTGGGATGGAGCGACCGTAAGGCCATCGGAAGCGTATGCGCCCTGAGGCGTGAAGGAGCTGATATGCTTAAGCGCGGGGACGCGCTTCCCGAAGGAGGGGGGTAGTGTAACGTGCATGGATAAGAAGACACGCTGGCCGCTGGCTGGCGAGTCTGACCCTTTAGTCGAGCGGTTAGCGATGTCTGCTGCGGTGCGGGCGATACGGGTTCGCGTCCCGGCCGCGGCAGGTCCTGTGGTTGCGTTGTCCCCCGAATTCGCTACAATACGTTCTGAAATGCTAGCTAATGAGGTGCGAATGGCTGTCGATAACATTCTAAACAAACTTCTCACAGTATTTTATTTTCACGTACAGGAGCTGGAGTCATGTACATACTCGAACTTGACCAACTTATTTTCATTCATTGCCAGGTATGTTTATTGCGTATTTTCTGCCGTGTAATAAAGTTTGTATTTTAGTTCTTTGCATGCTACCATGTTAGCTAGTAGACTGTCGTACTTTAAATTGAGAACACGGGTTCATGTGATGTGGGTTCGTTAGCTAGCATTCAAACTATACGACCACATTGGTTAACTAGAATAGTCGCCCTTTCCGTGACGATTGTGGCGAAGACGGAGCTGGAGTACTATACATATTGTCACTCGAACTTGACCAACTGTTATTTTGATTCATTGCCAGACATTAATAAACGGGACATCTGTTGCTTGAACCCGACGTATATGCGTGGGTGTGGTTTCTGCTTTGGAGTCGTGATCAGAATATAGAGGTTACACTAACGCACAACAAAACTAGCAAAATAAACTAGAAGTTAGCTTACCGAGACACGTGAAGTGAACTAATCAAGACGGAACCGTCGCTCCTGGCGGTGTTGTGCTCTCTGCAGGGACTCGGTCTGTACTGTCTGTACACAGGTATTCCAGACCAGCAGTTGGTTTTCAGGGATTCCCTGACATGATGAATAAAACACTAAAGGATTGTAGTATACCATTATAAAAGCTTGATAAATTTGGTCCCATTTGCTGACAGGTTAACTGGTACTTGGGGTCACAAGAAAACCTATTCCGAAATCATGGGTCCCCTAAAAAAGGTTTGAAAAGGGCGTCCGGGTAGCGTGGCGGTCTATTCTGTTGCGTACCAACACGGAATCGCTGGTTCGAATCCCCGTGTTGGTACGCAAGCGTCCCTACAGACACAATCGGCCGTGTCTGCGGGTGGGAAGCCGGATGTGGGTACGTGTCCTGGTCGCGTTATTATGGATCCCACTGCTTTTCTGGGCACTCTGCCTCTGATTGGCCAGTACTCGTTGCCTCCGTTGGTTGGGTTGGTTAAGGTTAGGGTTAGGACGGAGTTAGGTGTAGGGTTAGCTAATCAGATAGCGCCTCCTCTGGTCGGTCAGTCGGGGCGCCTGTTCGGGGGAATAGCGTGATCCTCCCACACGCTACGCCCCCTTGGCGAAACTCCTCACTGTTAGGTTAAAAGAAGCGGTTGGTGACTCCACCTGCATCGGAGTCCCTGCATCTCTGTTCGACTTCCGTAACTGTTTTGACTTTATTTCTACCTTAGCAGAGCTCAACGTGGTGCATGAAGCAACTTCTTATGGTGCGCAACATGGCGACTCGGAAAAACCTTTTCATCAGACCCTCTCCTCTGCTCACAACTTCCTTTCCCCTTGAGTAGGGGCGAAAATGGTGAAATAAAAGACTAAGTCACCAGACTATTATTTAGTAACACATTACAAGCATTACCTTGAGACAGTTAACAGTAGTTGGTTTGTAACTGAATTTCTTTTTAACTTCACATCTATTTTAACCCATATTTCCAGCTGGGTTACATATAGAAATAGCATGTACTGCTGTTGAGTGCAATCAGGGACTCTGCTAATGTGTCATACTGTTTAAAGTATTGCTTGAATTGATGCCCAGAAACAGTACAACACCAGAGGAAAAATACTGTTTTCCAGATGTACTTGCAAAGTATGGTGACAGACATGGGTGCTAGTCCATGAATACTGGGATGGCACCCAGCATATTGTATTATAATAATATTGTATATTATACCTGTGCCCCCACCCATAGGGTTAGTGGTTGTGTCAGGAAGGGCATCGGACATAAAATGTTGCCAAATCAGTATGCAGATAGACAAAACCATACCGGACCGGTTGAGGCCCGCATTAACAACAGCCAGCATTGGTGCTGTGCCCTCACAGGGTCCTGATGGAAACTGCAAAATCTGCTGTGGTGACCCCTGAAAAACAGGGAAAAAGCTGAAAGAAGAAGAAGAAGAAGAAGAAGAAGAAGAAGAAGAAGAAGAAGAAGAAGAAGAAGAAGAAGAAGAAGAAGAAGAAGATGTACTTTTAGCAAGTGTAGTTCACCACATCCAGAAATTAGAGGATAAACTGAGGATGGGTGGTTTTCTGTCATGGTTGCATGAGAACTTAGTTAATATCTTTTTGCCAATGCCTTTAACTGAGGCACCACAGCATCTGCTGAAACTGACAAACCTGCTGCTACAAAAAAAAGGAAAATGAGAGATCATAGGGTGTCTTATAACAGGGAGGAAAGGAGAGAAGAGAGAGAAGAAAGGAGAAATGAGGTGAGGAATCAAGATGCAACGCAATGGGAAGGGTGAAGAGAGGCAGGAAGGAGGGAGAGGGAGAGCAGAGGAGGATGCAGTTAATGCTGTGATGGATTACACTGATGTTTCTTGAATGCCACATCCCCATGCATTTCATCACAGACAGAATGCAGACACTGATTGGACAAAGGGCAGGTATGCGGGAAAAGCGACTAAACATCTGAACTGAAGCCGTCTGTGATCAGAGGCATATTTAGTGTGCTTGAATGAATCATGTTACATTATCCACCGTTACCTTCGCAACCTTCCTTTGTGTGCTGAAACATACACAATGCAGATTCTTGTCCCTTGAGGAGACAAAAATAATATTTCCTTTCATATTTTCTTGGTTATGAATATATGGATGTAATCGTATAGCCTGTTTCTTTTTTCCCCCTATGGTATGGATATTCATTATGGATGTTTTTTCTTGGACCCCACTTGAGGGTGGAAACAAACACACATTTTCTGACTTGGAGACATTTACAGGTGAGTGCATACCCATGAATTTCAGTAAACATTGTTCACCTTTTGAAAAGCAATTCAGCCACCCAATCTCTTTTTTTCATGAGCAGACTTTATGTGTAATTTCCATTTTGACTATGCACTCTTTTCTGAAATAAAAGCCCAAGTGTGCGTTTGTGTTTGTATATGCCTGGCTGGCATGGCTTGTAGGTAGGGAGGGGCTGTTTGCTGATGAAGCTCGTAGATGAGGTTTGGTGACAGAGCGGGAGCTGTCAATACAGAACAGGGAAATTCACTTCTCTGAATCACTGCTCCATCCATCCAATCACTCCCTTTTCTCTCTCACCCATCTGCTCACACCCTTCTCCTCTTTCTCTGTCTCTCTTTATCTCCCCCTTATCCCCACCCCGACTCCCACCCTAGGCCATTTAAAAGTTCTCCATGAACTACTCCACGAAAGACTTTGATCTAGTGAAGGATGAAAGTCTTTTGTTTCCCTGCAAAGATGGCCGACTAGAAGATTTGCTGCATCTGTCAAACCCAACGAGATCTGTGGTCTGTCAGATACCAGAGGTTAAACTGCTCTGTGTTTTGGGTCACTAACTTTGTTAACATCGCACCAATAAGCTGAAGTCCAAACAAGCCCTCTGACGTGTAAAACATTTATCATTTCAGCAACATCCATCAACATGCATAAGGATTAAATGCCATTCAAACACAGTCATAAACAGATTATTTTGTTGTCATTTCAGAATATCACAACCTGAAAATCGTTATATGAAGCAGTCTTCATAAAAAAAAATTGCATGCAATGCTGCGGAATGAAATGAATGGAACAAACCGAAATTGGCTAAATACTCTCAAACCATTATGCAAATATGAGCATTTTAAAGTCCATACATCTGTTAACAACTGTAAACCAGTAATCTTTTTGTCAGTCTGTTTAGGTATTTTTTGCCTACTTATTCCTCGACTGTTTAAGGAATAAAAAAAAAGCCAACACTCCAAGGGTTATGTTGGAATGTGTCACATCTCTGCCAACAGTTCCTAATGATGTGTCACTCCCTTTACCACCATCAGAGGTGCCATCACTGCCACCCATACAAGTTAAATATGATCGTTCTCACTACACCTTTGTCATCCCTGTCAAAAGGCAACAGATAGTTTGCAATTAGGGCCCTTAAACAGGAATGTTACGAAAACAATGTGAGCATTGACCTCTCAATCTCCTTCTAAGCCTCAACTAAAAACAATTTTTTCCAACTTGCACTTAACTGTTAATCATTTCACATTTTATTACTGGTTTCATTTTCAGTTCACCCGCTCTTTCTGCTTTAGTGTTGTTACTGCCATTACTACTACATAGTTTTGTGTTGTCATTCTTGTCATATCATTACTGTCATTATCTTTTCTCTCCTGTGCTTTGGTTTGCTTTTATAATCCAATTTTACGTAAAGCCCTTTGTAAACTTGGTGCTATATGAATAGTTTATAATCATATAGAGTAGGGGGTCCCTCTTTGTCCTGGCAAAATTCCCAACCTGGCTCTCTCCATCTGGCCACCTAATCATCCCCCCATGTAATTCGCTCAATGATTCCTCCCTCTCCATCTGAAGCTGATGTGTGGTGAGCGTTCTGGCACAAAATGGCTGCCATGCATCACCCAGGTGGGTGCTACACATTGGAGGTGGTTGAGGTGACTTTCCCCCCTTCACTGTAAAGTGCTTTGGGTTTCTGGATAAAGCGCTATATAAATATAATCCATTATTATTATAATCGTTGTCGTTGTCATCACCATCACCATCATCATTATTATTATTATTATTATTATTATTCCCTTTCTCACTGCATGAAAAGTGATAGAATTTTTTTTAGTGTACATCTGATGATTCATTGTCAACATTGCATGTCTGTCAAACTCATCCAAGATAATCTGATGGAATGGCAACAGTGGCACCACTGTACAGTTTTCTAAGAGAAGTTTTTCTGTGGATGCCAAAACACTGTGCTTCACATTAAGCATATCACCTGTGTCATCATTTGACAAAGTCCCAACAATTTGTCCTCCCAAAATACTGGCAAGTTCAGCACCATTTTCACATGTCCATTACCTACTTAGCTGTTTACTCTGCTGAATTTGCCTCCTAATATGGACTTCAATTGTCCTATTTTTGTTATTAAACTTACCCAGTATTCCATTAAAAGACTCAAATGAAAAACACCAGAAAACATGAACTGGTCTCTAGTCCAAAACACTCTTTCAAATGAAGCTGTAAATGCTGTTGGGGGTGCAGTGCAATGGGTCAAACAGTTTGACAAAATTTGAGAGAAATGTCTGCAGGTATCTATCTGTTTCTTCCAGTCTAGTGGTGGATATGACTCTGGAGCAGAGTGTGATACAAGCCTGCACAAAGTCAAACCATATGTCATAGTGTCTGTTGTTGATAAGCCCCTTCAGACAAAACATGGAGTAAAAAGTTTTCCCGTTTTTCCATTGATCTGCTGTAAATCCTGTAATGCCAGATGAAATTCATAAGGGAATTCTACCAACCTCATAAGGTACTTTGACGTTTTCCACTCTAGTTTGAAATTCATCAAGGCTCTTTGTTGGTAAAATTCCTAGTTCCGTCCACAGTCAGAATACATGTCTTGTGGTACAAGAAGGTTGTGCATTGGATCTATGATGACAAATCCGATGGCATCATAGTAACTCAGGCGGAAAAGTTCTGACCATCTTGTTCCATACTTGTGTTCAATTCTTTTCTGTTTTGCCTCCGTCCTTGCCCCTTTGGATAACCCAGCATAGTGTATGTGATCCTCTGACGTGCGTGACTCCCATGAAGACCGCTCAAATCCAGAGTAGTCCATTTTTGCACCAAATTCTTTCTCGCTGAACATGTTCAAACACTTGTGGCATCTTGCAAATTAGTTACATGCAATATGTTACACACACATACTTAGGGCCATTTCACAACTGCCTTGTTTGGTTCGACTGAATCGAACTCTGATTCCTTTTCCCCCTTGCTGATGTTCGTTTGGGCAGGTGAAAAGACAGCAATCGTACTTGGGTGCGCACCATAAGCAGACCAAACAAGCGGACCGAGACCTTGTTGAAAAGTCTTGGTACGCTTCCAAATGCACTCTTGTGCGGTTCGTTTGTGGTGAGAACGTGATCCATGATCAGTTGACCCCAAGTATTTAAACTTATCCACCTTCACCACCTCTACTCCTTGCATTCACATCATTCCACTGTCTTCCCTCTCATTCACACATATGTATTCCATCTTGCACCTCGTGACTTTCATGCCTCTTCTCTCCAGTACATTCTTCCACCTCTCTAGGCTCTCCTCAACCTGCACCCTACTCTCGCTACAGATCACAATGTCATCCGCAAATATCATACTCCTGCCTGATCTCGTCCATCAATCTGTCCATCACCATTGCAAACAAGATGGGGCTTAGAGCTGATCCCTGATGTAATCCCACTTCCACCTCTTAACACATCCGTCATTGCTACCGCACACCTCACCACTGTCACACTGCCCTCATACATGTCCTGCACCACTCTTACATACTTCTCTGCCCCCCTCGACCTCCTCATACAATATCACACCTCCTCTATCGGCACCCTGTCATATCGTCACCTTCTTAAAATAATGGCTAAGTCATATTTTCAAGTTTTTCAAAAAATAGAAACAAAATTTGTCAGTTTATTCTGGCAGGGAAGGAGCCTGAGCTGGTGCGAGAGGTGGAGCGGTACCAACTAGACATAGAATAAACTGAAACTGAAACAAAATTTGTCAGTTTATTCCGTTTTTTGAAAAACTTGAAAATATGACTTAGGCCATTATATTAAGAAGCTGACGATATGCTTTCTCTAAATCCACAAAGACACAACGTAACTCCTTCTGACTTTCTCCATACTTCTCCATCAACATTCTCAAAGCAAACATCACATCTGTAGTGCTCTATCCTGGCATAAAACCATACTGCTGCTCGCTGGAAGTCACCTCTCTTCTTAACCCAGCTGCTATTACTCTTTCCCATATCTTCATGCTGTGGCTGATCAACTTTATACCTCTGTAGTTACTACAGAGCTACACATCACCCTTATTCTTATTCAGTACTAGCACACTTCTTCTCCACTCCTCAAGCATTCTCTCACTTTTCAAGATTGTGGTAATCAATCTATTTAAAAACTCCACTGCCATCTCTCCTAAACATCTCCATACCGCCACAGGTATGTTATCTGGACCAACCGTCATTCCATACTCTGTTCTCTTCATAGCTGCCCTCACTTCCTCCTTGCTAATCCACCTCAGTTCCTGATTCACTATCCCCACATCATCCAATATTCTCTCTCTCTCTCTCTCTCTCTCTCTCTCTCTCTCTCTCTCTCTCTCTCTCTCTCTCTCTCTCTCTCTCTCTCTCTCTCTCTCTCTCTCTCTCTCTCTCTCTCTCTCTCTCTCTCTCTCTCTCTCTCTCTCTCTCTCTCTCTCTCTCTCTCTCTCTCTCATTTTCTTCATTCATCAGCCCCTCAAAGTACTCCTTAAGCACGAAGGAGAGAAAAAGATGAATTTCTCTACTAATGGGAGTGTATTTGTGAAAAATGTCCGTTTATGAACAGAAAAAAAACATCTGTGTTTGATCATGCTAACAACGCCAGGAAAGGAGAATAATTGTTGTCTATGGCACAATTTTGAAAGGGAAACAGGGAGTGCCAAGCGAATTAATGGATAGCGTTTCAGTTAAATAGATGACACACGCCTCCCAAAATGCTCCTGTTGCCTGGTGTCTTCACAGTGTATTTTGTTACTGTTCTCTTCCCATTTCACTGTTTCACAATGATATTAAGGAATCAACTTGTTGGAGGGATCATGGCAACTGTAGTCTAGGAGTAGAGGAAAGGAGAGAGCACCTCAAAGAGAAAGAGAAATCCAGAAGAAAACTCAGCAAGCCAGTAAGTACACCTTAATATTGCTTATTTTCAACTACGTGGATAACACTGGTGCAAAATTATGTTCTCATCACGCTGCAGGGAATTATCCCACTTCACCCAAGCTGGGTGATAATGAAGATAATTTTAAATTCCACATAGGTGCCCTAAAGGACGCTGTGTAATAGCATTTTAAATATTTAGCAGGAGAGACTTAATCTAATAGATAATAGCTTGTTAATCACAATGACTCTGGGTGTTAAATTCATCCACAGGAAAAAGCCTATCATTCTGCATAAAGAAAACCCAGCCACTGAGGATGCACAAGCCAGTACATCCTTAGTGCCGGTCCTAAGCCCGGACAAATGGGGAGGGTTGCGTCAGGAAGGGCATCCGGCGTAAAATCTTTGCCAAATCAAATATGCGGATCATAAATAAGACTTACATACCGGATCGGTCGAGGCCCGGGTTACCAACGACCGCCACCGGTACTGTTAACCAGCAGGGTGTCGGTGGAAACTATGCTACTGTTGGGCGAAGGAGAAGGAGAGGGGGAAAGCATGTCCAGAGGCAGCTAGAGAGGAGGAAGGGTAGGCATGTGGAGGTGAGAGTTGGAACTTTGAATGTTGGCACTATGACTGGTAAAGGGAGAGAGCTGGCTGACATGATGGAAAGAAGAAAGGTAGGCATACTGTGTGTGCAAGAGACCAGGTGGAAGGGGAGTAAGGCCAGGAGTATCGGAGGTGGGTTCAAACTCTTCTACCATGGTGTGAATGGGAGGAGAAATGGGGTAGGGGTAATTCTGAAGGAAGAGTATGTCAAGAGCGTGCTGGAGGTGAAGAGAGTGTCAGACAGAGTGATGAGTATGAAGCTGGAAATTGAAGGTTTATTGCTGAATGTTATCAGCGCATATGCCCCGCAAGTTGGGAGTGAGATGGATGAAAAAGAAGAATTCTGGAATGAGTTGGACGACATGGTGGAGAGGGTACCCAAGGAGGAGAGAGTGGTGATTGGAGCGGACTTCAATGGACATGTTGGTGAAGGGAACAGAGGTGATGAGGAGGTGATGGGAAAGTATGGAGTCAAGAAGAGAAATGTGGAAGGACAGATGGTGGTACTACTCCCTTCAGAGGACAGCACAAACAGGCTCTAACAGGTACTATTTAATGAAGATGCCAGTTGGGGACCTGTGAGGCGTCTGTTTCTCAAACTAGAGACTCTAATGTACTTATCTTCTTGCTCAGTTGTGCAACGCGGCCTCCCACTTCTTTTTCTACTCTGGTTAGAGCCTGTTTGTGCTGTCCTCTGAAGGGAGTAGTACACACCGGTGTAGGAAATCTTCAATTTCTTAGCAATATCTCGCATGGAATAGCCTTCATTTCTAAGAACAAGAATAGACTGTCGAGTTTCAGATGAAAGTTCTCTTTTTCTGGCCATTTTGAGCGTTTAATTGACCCCACAAATGTGATGCTCCAGAAACTCAATCTGCTCAAAGAAGTGCCCATCCAACCAATCCAACTTGTGGGAGCTGCTTCTGGAAGCGTGGGGTGCAATTTCTCCAGATTACCTCAACAAATTAACAGCTAGAATGCCAAAGGTCTGCAATGCTGTAATTGCTGCAAATGGAGGATTCTTTGACGAAAGCAAAGTTTGATGTAAAAAAAATCTTATTTCAAATACAAATCATTATTTCTAACCTTGTCAATGTCTTGACTCTATTTTCTATTCATTTCACAACATATGGTGGTGAATAAGTGTGACTTTTCATGGAAAACACAAAATTGTTTGGGTGATCCCAAACTTTTGAATGGTAGTGTATATATTCCCCGTGGGGAAATTGTGCTCTGCATTTAATCCATCCTAACTGTATAGCTAGGGGCAGTGGACAGCTGCCGTGCAGCACCCGGGGACAAACTCCAGTTCGTCTTGCCATGCCTTGGTCAGAGGCACAGACAGGAATATTAACCCTAACATGCAAGTCTTTTTTTTGATGGTGGGGGAAACCGGAGCACCCGGAGAAAACCCACCACAGACATGGGGAGAACATGCAAACTCCACACAGAGGACGGCCTGTAATGACCCCCAAGGTTGGACAACCCTGAGGTTCAAACCCAGGGCCTTCTTGCTGTGAGGCCACAGTGCTAACCCCTGGGCCACTGTGCTGCCAAAAGAAATACATTAATTCAAGCTTTAACTGAAAATGTTTCTCAAAAGCGATTCTTCATAGACAGAAAACTCAATCACTGTCATTAAATATTTATGTAGTGTGTCTCCCCGCCTGCCGCCCAATGACTGCTGCAATAGGCTCCAGCATCCCGCGACCCTGAGAGCAGGAGAAACGGTTCAGATAATGGATGGATGGATGGACAGTATATAACTATTGCTCTTACAAAACATTAGAATATAGCTCTCACGTACAAACAGCAGGTGGTTTATCTATTTTACTGGTTCTTGTGCCCAACTTTTTCTGTACATAGAACACAACCTTACATGTTTATTATTAATTTTCCTTTTTTAAATTTTATTATATTTTTTCTACTTGGCTTAATTTTAACTTTTTGTATTAATTGAAGTTTTTGTCATGTCTGATTGTACCAGGGAGCAACACATCATGTTAAATTCCCAGTCCCCCCCCTTTTTTTTTTCTCCCCAATTGTATCCGGCCAATTATGCCACTCTTCCTAGCTGTCCTGGTCGCTGCTCCACCCTCTCTGCCGAGGGAGGTCTGCAGACTATCACATGCCTCCTCCAATACATGTGGAATCGCCAGCCACTTCTTTATACCTGACAGTGAGGAGTTTCACCAGGGGGGCATAGTGCCAGGGAGGATCATGCTATTCCCCCCTCCCCCCCTGAACAGGCACCGCAACCAACCAGAAGAGGCACTACTGTCGCAACCAGGACACATACCCACATCCAGCTTCCCACCCACAGACACAGCCAATTGTGTCTGTAGGGACACCCGACCAAGCTGGAGGTAACATAGGGATTCAAACCAGCGATCCCCATGTTGGTAGGCAACGGAATAGACCACTATGCTACCCAGATGTACATTCCCAGTTTGTTAAAACCGAATTGAAAATCTGCTTGGCAAATCAAATACATTCTGACTCTTAAGGAATCCAGCCATTACAGATAGTAACCCAGAAGACGTTGTCTGAGTGACAGTTTATTATATTGTGGGATCTATGGATGGAAGGCAGGTCTCATCAGGAAACAGGTAAGCCATTTCTAATGAGGAGGAGCACTGCTTAATCCTAGGAAATTCAGGCATGTCATAACAGGGCGGGAAAGTGTGGCTGCCCTTTCAGTGTAAGCCCCATTATACTCTGCATATGTTGTCTGCAGGGCCATAATCAGGAAAAAAAAGTTACCTATTGTAAAAATGTGACATACTTCATATAATGACTGAACACACACTGCCAAACATGTACTTCCCCAATTTGTAATGTACACACCGCTCCTTTATGTCTTTGATCACTCTCTTTATTTCTTCAGCCTTCCATAAATATCTATTTATTTTTCAAACTTCCCCTACTCCTTCAGTTGTCAAACTAGATGCTAAACTTCACAAATTGAACACAAACTCATGTTACCTAACATTTACATACATATTTCTTATGTTAACACTTTTCTAAAGTTTTAAAATATCAGCATCTAAAATATCCCCAAAGCATAAGGCTAAGTTAAGTTGATATTCATTTCCTGTTTTTCATATCTACACTTTATTATCCTATTTTTGTGAGTCTCAGCTCTTAAGTGTCAATAAATGTTTGTCCAAAAGTGTAGTTTTTGGTTAATACCTGTCCCTTTCAGCTTCACTTGATCTATCTCCCTTTGTGCTTGTCTCCTCCTCTATTTCCTCCCCTCTTTTTATGTTTATACTTCATTCATTTTTCATTCCTCCATTCTTCCACAAACCGCTCATTCAGCTTCTCCTGAAGTTTTTAATGTGTCAGCATCTATGATATCCTCTAGCTTTAGGCTAAATAAACTTAATATTTATTTCCTGTTTTACATACGTTCACTTTACCATCCTTCTTTCTAACTTATTTTTCTGAGTGTCAATGACTAAGTGCCAGTTAATGTTTGTTCAAGTTCAACCTTATTGTCATATGTATTTAAAATACAATGAAAACATTGTGCTCTGGCTCTCTCTGCCTTAACACAAGGGACACAAGGACAAAGAACACAAGGACACGCCACCACCCCCCAAAAAAAATATCGACTATGTACACAGTGAATTCATACATTATATACAGGGGTGCACGTAACATTTTTGGTCTGATTCTCAAGGGAGCATCTGGAGATGTTGCTTGGTACTCAGTCTTTACGCAGCATGGTTATCCTACAAGGCAGCATGGCGGCGCAGTGGTTAGCGCGGTTGCCTCACAGCAAGAAGATCCTGGGTTCGAACTCCGGGGTAGTCCAACCTTGGTGGGTCATCCCGCATCGTCCTCTGTGTGGAGTTTGCATGTTCTCCCCGTGTCTGCGTGGGTTTTCTCTGGGGGCTCCGGTTTCCTCCCATAGCCCAAAGACATTTAGGTCAGGTGAATTGGCCATACTAAATTGTCCCTAGGTATGAATGTGTGTGTGTGTGTGTGTGTGTGTGTGTGTGTGTGTGTGTGTGTGTGTGTGTGTGTGTGTGTGTGTGTGTGTGTGTGTGTGTGTGTGTGTGTGTGTCAGCCCTGTGATGGCCTGGCGGTCTGTCCAGGGTGTCTCCCTGCCTGCCGCCCAATTACTGTGGGAATAGGCTCCAGCGACCCTGAGAGCAGGATAAGCAGTTCAGATAATGGATGGATGGGTTATCCTACAAGCTGTTGTCATCACTAACATCCTGACTGCTCTCTTCACTGTCTTCCTCTCTTTCAAACGTGGCAGATGAAGATATAGGCCTACTTCTTTCAGCTGGCTTCGGGTCAAAAGTCTCTGTTGTCATCTGAGACAAGTGGTTTTGCATCAGGAATGAGAGGTGAGAGTCTGACAGGCAGGATCTGTACTTGCTTTTAATTATATTGAGATGTGAAAATCCCCTCTCACATGCAGAACTGCTCAAAGGCAGTGTAAGGGACAACAGAAGGACTTTATGAATGTTGGAGTAACTATCTGAATTACTTCTCTTCACTGTGTTGACATACACAGAGGAGGCTGCCAATCATTTTCCTGCTTGCTTTAAATGCATCCATTCTCTTACAGTGGAGTCTCTGTCAACAGACAAGCTGGCCTCATATTGCTGGAGAATGTTAGTAAGTGTTGTGTTGTCAAAACTGTGGAGGTCTTGCATTTCTTGAGGCCAAGTTGAAGGATCAAAAATTAAAAATTGATCACATGACTTCAGGGATTCATATCTGCTTTCAAACTCATGAATTAGACTTCTCAATACATCAGCCTTGTCCCTGTCAGCATCGGCATTTGAAACAGTCTCTTTCCTGTACTTGCCTTCACTGTCAAGCAATAGTGTCAGCTGTCCAGCAACTACAATGAGCTCATCTTCGCATTCACCAATAGTCAGTTTATCTTGCTGGAACCTGAGGGAGGTGAAATGTCTCCAGTGTCAAGCATGTTGGCTAGGGAACACTGAAAATGCTCTGTGCAGATATGTTTTAGGTCACTGATCAAGTCTTGTAGCCACTTGAATTTGAATGGCAGGTAATGGCCTCCATATTTTCAAGAGAGTTTCTTGCCTCCACAGAGACCATCTAGTGTTGTGAAACTTTCCTAGTTTCACAAAGGCAATGCCATTCTCATCACATATCTTCTTTAGTTGTTCTGTTCTTTTTGTGCCCCCTCTCTGTAAATAAAAGCTCAGCAACTTGACAACGGAGTGATTAAATGCCTCACAGTATGGTACCATGCAATAAGCTGACTTTGTGCAGTTCTCCAGGGTGTGGGCAGTACACAGAATATGCACAAGGGAATCCCCGATCGCCACCATCTGACGGAATTTGGGAACGACCCCATTGTAAACTCCAACGTTGACTGCTGCCCCGTGTGTACACACCAAGACCAACTTAGTTTTCCATTGATCCCCTAAACCACAATTATGGAAGGGCTGCTCCAGTCCGTTCACTGTGTCCTGTGCCGCTGGGTTAATTAATCCAAGGAAATCTGAGGTAAACTCTCCGTAGCTAGACACAGACACAATGTACACAATTTCCTGCTCCACTTGTGTTATGTCTTCTGGTCCATCAAAGAGCCGTCCCCAAAATAATTCAGCTGCCATCAATTTGTCATTCAATTCGAAACTGATTGTCTGCGATGCCCTGCATGATGTGGGTCCCCCCTTCTGGTGAATGATATGCACTCCTGACATTCACTCCAAGCCTCTTGAAAAGTACAATATCCTCCTCATATCCCTATTTTTTCTCCCTGTTAAATGTTCGTTTTTTTTTTAGGGAGTTGTTCATTTTCTGATGCAAGGGTCTAAGGACAGGATGTTGTATTGCTGTGAAGCCCACTGAGACAAAATTTTTATTTGTGATATTGGGCTATACAAATAAAATTGATTTGACTTGTTTTAACCCACTGGAGCTGCTAAATGTTAATGAGACCAGAATGCTGGTTCACTGGTAACTACATCTGGTACACTGACTGAAATAAATTTTAAAATATTTTTAGAAACAGGTGGAACAAGTTCAGTCTTGCTGATGGCTGAACTGGTTGGCCTACATATTACCTATACACCAATCACAATCTCCCTTACTGAAGGGCAGGAAATTTGTTTGGGGAAAATACCAGTTTGTGTTGCTCAGTGATGCTTGTGCTGTTCTAATGCTTGTTTGACTGCTGCTTCCTCTCATTTCCACTCCACCTGCTACCTTTTTGAACTGGTTTCTGTGAACCATTTTGATCTGTGCATATAAGCAGATTCATTCAAGGACAAAAAATCACTATGCCTTTCTAATTAAGTAAAGTTAACTCTTTTTTTCCAAACTACATGAGTACCCCTCATTGAAACACCATTTGTAGCAGCATTTACAAAAACACTGAGGTTTGGGTTACAGAGTTTTATTTTAACTTTATTTGTTTTTTCAGAAATTATACACACAAACATTAAAGCACACATCCCCCAACCTCCCCAGACACCCCAAAAAATAAAAAAATAAAAATAAAGGGTCATAGGAGTTTTAATTTTAAAAAAAAACCTATAGTAATGATGCATTCAAAAATATTGGGCCAAATTTAGCTACATGACTTCGCTCTTAATAAAACAGTCTTTTAGTCTTTGATGGTCCATCTCACAGAATTAACAACTCCTAGAGGATCTAGATATTTGCTTTCTTTTTAAATCTTTCCCCTGCCAGGCACACACCACCTAGGCACATTATTGATCACAGGAGGTGCACACCTCAGTTTGCAGCCTCATTTAAACCACTCTTTGGGCTCTATTTTTGTGCTGGCACATGGCAGCAGAGGCGCAAATGCAGACTGATTAGCAGTTTCCTCAAGTGCAATGCGAGTTTTTCCTGCCTGTGTCTGTTTGGTAATTTAGTGGCTTGAAGGGAACCCATTTGCACTGAGATGGGTGTGGCGGAGCAGCTGGGTGTGTGTTAATACAGATCCACTAGCATAGTGCAATTCTGGTGTCTATTCTGGCTTGCAATTACACTACTTGCAATCTATGCGGGCTCAGACCACATCCAAGCGCAGACACAGGTGCATTGAATGATTTTCATACATCAGTAAGTCATAATAAGTCATCATAATCATAAATGCAGGCACATGGGAACATTTATTCAAATGTGTTTTAATGGATGTAAGCATATGCATTTTGCCCCACTGAAATAAATTATTAAACCAATTGCAACAACTAATTGAATGCAATATTCGGAATAAGTTTATCAGAAAAAAAAATCATTGCTATATGGCTGGTGAATTTGATGCGAATCGAAAAGATTTCCATTCATCGTGACACATGGAAAATTCTAATTTCAGAAAGTGAATATCTAACTGATCCAAACAGACGTAACCACTACTGCAAACTGTCTATATTAGAGCCTACATCTGGAATCCTGAGGGTTACAGGACTGCCGCAGAATTCCCATGAAATGGGAATCAGTTCTACTTTCAATCCCATGAGTAGAATGGGACAGAAGTTATTTTATACAGAGTCATGAAATCAAGACATTAAAATCCACTCTGTCGGGCTCTATAAAATAAATTATTGTATCATTGTCAATCTGTAGGCATGTGAACGATGTGACAACAGCGAAGTAACTTTGAGTATTGTATAAGCCAAGATGTTTGATAATGATCTTCTTGTGTGCTGCTTCAAATGTATATTTTGTTTTGTCACAATTTATAGCAATGGAGTATATAATTGGAAGATGGTGGTGATATGTTGAGGCCTCATCTGTCACTGACCCTCTCACCGTGAGTTTTCCCTATACAGACTATTATTAGGCACCGTGCCTCTCATCCACATGACGTATCTAATAGTAGAAACAACAACAACTGAATATCTGGAGCACATATCTGCAATTTGCATCCTATTTGCTGTACTCCCATTGGTTTTAACTCTGTTTTAACACCAAACGATGTTGGCCTCTTGAATGTGAGATCTCTTGGTAATAAGTCCTTCATCATTAATAACTTTATTGTTTCTAATAATCTGGCCTTTTTTATGATTACTGAGACATGCCTGTCCTCAGGGGACACTGTTCCCCTGATTGAGGCTAGGCCCCCTGATTTAGCATATTTTCATTATTCTCAGGCCCTCTGGAAGAGAGGCCGGCCTAGTTTTTTTTTCTTTTTAATAAATTAAGTCTTAAGTGCCATTCTGTTACTTTTGGTAATTTTATCTCCTTTGAGGTTTTATGTTTTTTGATAGATAACTTTTTTGGTTAATAGATGTTTTTTGGTAGATAACTCCCTTTGTCTGGCATTGCTAGACGAAGCTACCAAGCTACGGTGACGAGAGATGACAACGACAAAATAGAGACATACGTCGATCTGACAGAGGGAACATTCAAAAAGAGGTTTAATGCACACGTGTAGTTTTAGAAACAACAGTTTAAAGAATTTAAAACATCTTTAAGCCGTTATATTTGGTCATTGGCAGACAGAAACATTAATTATTCAACCATCTGGAAAATCCTCTCAAAGAACAGGGCATATTCAACCAGTAGTAAAATGTGCACTCTATGTCTACCTGAAAAATATTTTATCATTTGCAAACCAGACATGTCCATATTGATAACAGGAATGAGTTGGCGGGCAATTGCAGACATAGATATCAGCACCTATTTTGTAATTACAAATAAATCATGACAATAGACAAATACCACCCCACCACCACCCCCCCGAAACTGGACCATTAGCGATCACATGTTTTTGAATTTTGAATCGCACCTCCATTAGCGATCATGTGTTTTTGACATTTTTGTATGTTGCACACCTCCCTTCTCCATTGGACAATATGCACGTAATGTGCATGATGAGGCAGTAGATGGTATGTCCTTCCTCGAGCAGTTTTATTGACAGCTGATGATTGCTTATAGCATGAAACAGGCTTGTACTGTCTCTGAGAATTTACTTGACTAACTGGATTACATATATTAATATGCACCTACATATTACAGATAAATTATTTCCATCTCTCAAGTATAATTAGAAGCAAGAGCAAATTGTTTGAAGATAAGTAAAAAGAGATGCCTTAAGGTGATGAAAGGAATTAATAGATCTAAGTGACCTGGGCAGGTGTTCCAATCAGATGGAGCTTTAAATCTAAACAGACATCGCCCAATTTCTTTGGAAATTCTGGGAACGAAGAAAAAAGGATGCTCAGTATGCCTTACTCTATGATGATCTGCATGGAATTAAATTTTGTTTTGAGTTAGAAGGATAGTTAAAGAAAATGCATTTGAAGTTGCAACCAATGAAAATGTCTTCTAGGTGTGGTGACAGGCATGGGCGCAAATCCATGAATACTGGGATGGTATCCAGCGCTTCACCTGTGCCCATCCATAGGGTTGTGTAAGGAAGGGCATCCGATGTAAAATTTTGTCAAATCAATATGTGGATTGACAAGACCAGACCGAATCGGTCAAGGCCCAGGTTAACAACAGCCCCTATTGGTGCTGTGCGCTCACAGGGTACCAATGGAAACTGTAAAATCCGCTGTGGTGACCCCCGAGAAAAAGGAAATAAGCCAAAAGAAGAAGAAATTGTCTTCTAGGTGTAGGCGTTAACCAATTTAGTGACTCATGCATAAAACAGTGATGGGTTCCATAAGGACACTTCAATTCAATTCAGTTCAAATTTATTTTATTCGTATAGCCCAATTTCACAAATTACAAAGTTATCTCAGGGGGCTTTACAACAGCAATACATCCTGTCCTTAGACCCTTGCACCAAATAAGGAACTCCTTAAAAAAAAAACCTTAAAAGGGAGAAAACCTCGGGGACAGCAACAGAGGCAGGATCTCCTTCCCAAGACAGACAGACATGCAATGGATGTTGTGTGTAGAGAATAAAACACAAAACACTGAAAACAAATTTACAGAAAACAAACCTACAGAGAATATTATAAACTACATTGAGAGGGCAAAGATTTGATTCTGATGCATTCTGATAGACAACAGCTGCATAACCTAAAATAATGAAATTTATATGTGTGTGTGTGTGTGTGTGTGTGTGTGTGTGTGTGTGTGTGTGTGTGTGTGTGTGTGTGTGTGTGTGTGTGTGTGTGTGTGTGTGTAATATACAGAATTCGCATAGCTGGCAATGCATTTTGGGAGCATCTAACTCCTCCAAACGAATCAGGAAAGAAGGACATTTGAAGCCCCATGAAAAAGGCCACAGCACAGCATTTTCTATTTCAGCCATCAGCAAGGCTCTCTTCAGATAAGCAACAGGGATCTGATCCAGCCAGGTTCGATCTTGAGGCAAAAATCAGTCAAACCTTAGTTGTGAACATCTGGGGTTCGACCCTACAGTTGGGTATTAGCATTTGTATTGTGTAGTGCCACTGTCAAGCAAAGCTGGTGTGCCTTATCACTGAGTGCAGGCTCGTCTGGTCCCCATTGCAATGAGTGGCCTTTACTGCATCCCTTTCAGGGGCTGGGGCGTTGGGCGCACGCACACATGCACACATGCACACACACACACACGCACACACACACACACACACACACACACACACACACACACACACACACACACACACACACACACACACACGTATGTTTGCGAGCTGCAATCACAGAGCAAAAGGGAAGAAAAGAATGTCCCGTCTTGTCTTCTTTCCCAAAAGACACTCCAATGAATGAACACAAACAGAGACAGACTCACCTTAAGCAGATGGACAGAAAATGCTCTCCAAGTCAGCCAACCCCACAACAAAGACAGCATGTATACAGCTTTAGGCCTGGACAGCGGGGATGTTAGTTAGTCAAATAATATACACTGCTGTTGCATTACCCATTTAAAATCCATGGCATAATTTCAGACACTTTTTATGTGTGTTTAATATGTTGTTCTGATACTTCATAGTTGGTGATGTTAAGAGATGATTTAGTTGAGTTTGGCTTGAAAAACCAAAATAACTTGAAACAACTTTATTCCTTCAATGAAAAGCTTAGAAGTGCTCTGGGGATTCCTGTGACCCTGAATCTAAACAGAGCACATCCATGTGATGAAACCCTTTGATGAGTACCCTAAGCACATTCCCTACTACACATAAGGATGGATATGTGCAGAAAAAAAGCTATGCAAATGTCTTTGTTTCAGCTTCTGTCCACTGGAGGGCAATTTCATAAAGCACTGAAAAAGTGATGAGGCCATTATTCAGTTGGAAAGTACTTGAAATGTCAGCGAGGAACATAACCTGTGTAATGAGAGTACAAATCAGGCTCAGCGTAACCTTGACTGATAGTGGTATTAAACAAGCCATTGAGCAAAGGGCCAGAACTGTGGAGAGCTGCTGGTGAATGGGTAATAGCCTCGTACAGTGGCCATCTGGGTCCTCTTGGGAAGGACAGCTAACAGATGATCTGATACTGTTTACAACAAGGATGTAGGCCCAAGTTTGTTCCTTTGAAGTTACGTCTGTGACAAACTGAATAAAAATCCTAGAAAAGTTGCCAACAAAGCAAAAACACCATAGGCGGGGTATAAGTCGGCACAGCAGCGCTTGTTAGCTGCAGATTCTCATCTGACGCCAGATTATTTTGCTAGTGTATCATGTGTGTACTTTGATTTTTCAGCACAAAGGAACAAAGAATGAATCCCTCAAAGGAAATGCTTTGTGTTTGTGAGATGTACTTTGCTAACTCACAATTCCATGACATGCGATTTCACATTTTCTGTATCTCCATGTTTTTTCTTCTATTTTGATTCTGAGACATTTGCAAGTACTCATTCATTCATTTATTCATTCATTCATTTATTCATTACATTACATTACTCATTTAGCCGACACTTTTATCCAAAGCGACTTACAATAAGTGCATTTAATGGAGGAAATCAGGAGAACTACTAGTTATCAGAGGTCATAAGTGCATCTAAACAAGCATCTAAGAGCAAAACCAGTGCTAAAGTAAAAGTGCAAGATTGAGATTTTTTTTTTAAAAGAGTGAATACAATAAGTGCTAAGAACAAGTAACAGGGTAGAAGTTCTTGAAGAGGTGAGTGTTCAACCTGCGCCGAAAGATACCCACTATCCAAACCGCGTATCCTTACTTTGGGTCACGGGGATGCTGGAGCCCATCCCAGCAGTCATTGGGTGGCAAGCGGGGAGACACCCTGGACAGGCCGCCAGACTGTCACAGGGCTCACACACACACACACACACACACACACACACACACACACACACACACACACACACACACACACACACACACACACACACACACCTAGGGAAAATTTAGTATGGCAGATTCACCTGACCTACATGTCTTTGGACTGTGGGAGGAAACCGGAGCCCCCAGAGGAAACCCACGCAGACACAGGGAGAGCACGCAAACTCCACACAGAGGAAAACCTGGGACAACCCCGGGGCTCGAACCTTCTTGATGTGAGGCGACCCGTGCTAACCACTGCACCACTGTGCGGCAAGTACTCAGTATTGCCGCATTCGTATTGATTTTTCAGTGCCCACTATGAGGCTTTCGGGGGAGCTCACTTTTTTTCTTTCTTTTTTTTACTGGGGGGAGGGGATGACGATTGCGCATGTATCAAGGAAAGGGTTGACTGTGACTCTTATTGCGAAGAAACATTTAGAGCTGTAAGCATGGAGGCCTACTTGCTGTATGTCGGCACATCTGATAGGGAATGTGAAGGTACGTCACCCGCGTTGTATGTTGCGACGGGGGCGACATCTTGTTAGGAATGCGCTCTGTTAGGCATGTGTAAAACATGCAAACAAGAGCCTTAACAAAGCAATCTATGAGCGATCTGTTCACTGAAAACACTTAAAATAAATTTATTTTGACTCATATAATGTGGCCTGGCTTTATTGTCTTGTAGTTCCATATTGTCTGAGTAAGGTGAACCATGAATTCAGCAACAGCAACATTATATAACATAATCAGTTAATGACCACATCAAACCACGCGGGTATCAAAACCCAACATCACAGTATGCTACAATACGGCCAACTGAAGCAGGGCACAGTATACTCTGCATAGTTTCTCGGCACAAATAAGACACGGATAGGTCAAATAGCAAAACAGCCTATAAACACAAAAATGTATGAGCATTAAATCAAAAACAGAGCATGCCATTCTGCCTACAAGGGACTGAGTCCTCATCAACAACAGATAAAGTTACCCATCATGTGTAGATGAGCACATAATTTCTTGGTACAATTAAGACATCAAATGTGAGGGTCACGTATCAACAAACCAGCCTATAACAACACAGACACACATAATCATTGTAAATACCAACAGACATTCTTGTTTTTAATGCACTTTTTGTTTTTAATATTTATTGTGTGTTATCTGTTTTTATGTGGCACTGAGGTCCTTGTGAAACATAATTTCGTTCCCTTGTATGTATGAGACATGCATATAAGGCAATGACAAATAAAAGCAGTCTAAGTCTAAATAGGCCAGGCTGCCTACAAGAGATCCAGTCCTCATCAACACCCATCACATACAATACAGTGCCAACAGTGAATAATGCAGTTAACTGGGAATAGGCCGTACCTTAAAACAGAAGTGACCACAGAGGCCTGGGATCAGCTACCTTTACTGTTTGTCCAGAAGCCCATGATGTTGACTGGCGATGACCTGATTTAATCCAAGATGCGATAAAGGGCGTTGGGTCGAATCTCTAACTGCAGAAAACCCCCTCTCACAGTCAGATGAAGTGGGAAGGTATGTCCTGCTTGCTGTGCAAAGCTTTTCGAGCGTTTTGTCTGGTGCTTTATCTTGTAACTTCCAGTCACGGAACTCCTCAACCGCCTCTCTGGCTGGTTCTCCAAGTGTTTTAGCAATCCCAGCTGACAGCAATACCAGCGGGTGTAGCATCAGTGCCGGTTGTAGAAGACGCCTCTTGCTCTGGTTGCTCTTCGATTAGCTTAGATTTTTTAGTAAATCCAAAATTTTTGACTTAGCTCCCTTGTTTTCTTTTTGACATAGCTATCTGTATGCTGACTACAAAACAGAAATTAATAATGGTGATTCAGCACACAAACTGAGTGGGACTAAGAGAGTTTGTTTTTTGTTTTTTTTGCGTCGCCACGCTTCGACGGTGATGGCAAGAACTGCAAGCATGCTGGTATCTTCATTAAAATTGAATTAGTGATCCTCATGTATGAATCATGCATCAATAATAGCCCAATTTTACGCATGGTCCATGATGATGAAGATACAGAAAAATAGAAATGCATAGCATATTGTCAATACTTTAGAGAGCCTCTAAAATTTCACAAATCATGTTTTCAGGGGAGCTCATATCTTACTAAGGGGAGCCAAGCTCCCCCTTGCTCCCTCATAATTTGTGACCCTGCCTCTGGGGTTTGAACTCCTGCATTCCTGCATGCTTGGTAAAAACATTATAGGATGAACAACTACAAATAAGCCTAACTGACATCTCTAATTAGAAGGAAGGTCCACCACAATCACTAAGAGCACAAATTAACACAGTAGAAATTTCAGAAAACACAGAGTACTATTAGACATGGATGAGGGCGGCCACCCAAACTACATGAGTCGTGGCAGGTAATTTCACAGGACCATTGTTTGTGTGACAGCAGCACGCTCTCTCCGATCGCCTCCCTGATAATAGTGTTTATATACTTCGGCTCACAAAGACCAGGATAATAATAAAAGCAATGGGCAGAGGCAGCCAATGAAATGGGTCCATTTCATTCTCTGTTACACTAGACTAGAGGGAGAAAAAAAACAACAATATTCAAACCCAAATTAATCTCAACCCTCGCATCCCAGTTTTGGATAACCTAAACAGGACAACTGGGATACACTATTACCACTGACAAAATGAAATGTATACAAACATAAATCTATCAACTCAGAGACACGTTTCATTTTCTGGAAGTGTGGATAAGGTCAGTTTCCATGGTAATAATAATAATAATAATAATAATAATAATAATAATAATATCATAATAATAAATATTTTATATAAAGGCACCTTTCATGACACTCAAGGTCACCTTACATCAAATACAATAAAACAAAGCAGTAAAAAAAAAACATTGGTGCAGTCAACAATAAAATACACAATAAGCAATAGAGCATACATCAGCAAGAGTTAAAAAAGATGAAGTTGATGCTGTTCATGCTGTTAAAGTGAGTATGCTGTTTAAAAAGGTGGGGTTTAAGAGCGGTTTTGAATTATGTAATGGAGTCCAATAAGTGGATGTGATGGGGAATGGAGTTCCAGAGTTTGGGTGCAGCAAAGGAGAAAGCCCTGGCACCCATTGTGCTGAGGTTGATGGCTGGTAGTGCCAATAGACCTACTGGTGAAGACCACAGGGAGCAAGATGGAGTCTAAGTCTGAAGGAAGTCTATGAGATAAGCAGGGGATATATTATGAAGAGCTTTTAATGTTAATAATGACATTTTAAAATTAATCCACGGTGACACTGGAAGCCAATGTAATTGAATCACCAGACATAGTCAGTGGACTTTGAACATGTAATAATTTGTGTGGCAGAATTCTGGATGAGTTGAAGTCAGTGAATAAGTTTGTTGGGGATGCCTGCCAGGATTGTATTGCAGTAGTCAATGTGACCAAAGCATTGACTAAGACGTCTGTGGAGTGTTGTGTTAAAACGAGGCACAGTCTGGAGATGTTGTGCAGATTGAAAAAGGCAATCTGGGAGACATTGTTTATATGACTGGAAAAAGAAAGCAAGCAAGCAAAATGTTATCTATATAGCACTTTTAAAAATACACAAAGTGCTTTTTACACTCAATACACAAAATATGAATGAATACATAAAATAAATTGAATGAATATAAGACATGGCATAGGGAGTAGCAGACCAAGCTAAAAACAAAACAAAACAGAAGGCAGGGGTGGGGATCTATAAAAAGGCTTGCCTGAAAAGATGGGTTTTTTGAAGCCGCTTAAAACAGTCCAAAGACTCAGCAAATGGACTGGGGAAGATTATTCCATAGGCTTGGGGCTAAAACTGCAAAGGCGTGGTCACCTTTTGTTTTACAGCTGGAGTGAGGGATGGATAAAAGACCGAGGTTTGAGGATCGAAGTGGTCGGGAAGTGGAATGAGAAATGAGAAGGTCAGAAATATAACTAGGACAAGATCATGTAGTGCTTTAAATGTAATCAATAAAAAGGGTACTAGAAAGGGTACTATCTAGGATAACACAAAGGCTCTTAGCCTGAACGGAGACAGATATGGTGGCTCCAGCAATGAGGAGTGAGCAAAATGTTTTTTGTTTTTTTGTTTTCTGAGAGTATAGATTTAGTGCTGGCGGCACGGTGGTGTAGTGGTTAGCGTGGTCGCCTGACAGCAAGAAGGTCCTGGGTTCGAGCCCCGGGGTAGTCCAACCTTGGTGGGTCATCCCAGGTCATTCTGTGTGGAGTTTGCATGTTCTCCCTGTGTCTGCGTGGGTTTCCTCCGGGGGCTCCAGTTTCCTCCCACAGTCCAAAGACATAGATGTAAATCAGGTGAATTGTCCCTAGGAATGAATGTGTGTGTGTGTGTGTGTGTGTGTGTGTGTGTGTGTGTGTGTGTGTGTGTGTGTGTGTGTGTGTGTGTGTGTGTGTGTGTGTTGGCCCTGTGATGGCCTGTTGGCCTGTCCAGGGTGTCTCCCTGCCTGCTGCCCAGTGACTGCTGAAATAGGCTCCAGCATCCCCGCAACCCTGAGCAGGACAAGCGGTCAAGATAATGGATGGATGGAAGATTTAGTGCTAATTAGGAGTAGCTCAGTTTTACTGCTGTTGAATTTCAGATAATTGTTAGTCATCCATATCTGTATATCATGGAGACAAGCAGTGAGGGTACGGGAGGGGAGAGTGGAAGTGGGCTTAGTGGACAAGTAAAGCTGTGTATCAACAGTATAGCAGTGGAAATGGATACCATAGTGCTGGAACATGTTGCCAAGAGGGAGGAAGTAAATAATAAACAGCAGTGGCCCCAACACAGAACCCTGGTTAACAGGGTGATGATAGAGGGCAGGCATGTTTTAACTAGGGTTGTGGGAATTGGATCCTGGTGACATGTAGAGGTGCTAGACTTAGTAACACATTCAGAAATGTGACTATCAGTTGGAAAACTGAAGCCACATAGGACAGTAGATGGGGACAGTTTCATGGCTCTTGCTGATGGTAAGTCAGTCTGCATGATGTTAGCAGAGGCTACCTGCTCATGAATGGTACCAATTTTGGAGTTGAAAAACTTTAAAAAAAAAGCAGAGCATTGTTCATTAGAACGGTTACTGTTTAGATTGGAAAAACTTCAAAAAAGCAGAGCATTGTTCATTAGAAAAGTTACTGTTCATATTGGTTTCAGGTGGATTTATTAACCTTTTAACTGTGGAGAAGAGAGTTCCAGTATTCCCTTCAACTATACTATAATAATAATAATAATAATAATAATAAATCAATCTTATATAGCGCTTTTCTAGAACTCAAAGTCGCTTTACAATAAACGGGGTGAAACAAGACAACAGATAAACATAACACAAATATACAGGGGTGGATTGGAAGGGGGACTGCAAGAGGGAGAAGCGGCAGCCACACACGACGCCAGCAGTACTCTCCGACTTAAACAGATACAAAAGGGCAAGATATTTGCTTTTTTGAAATACTGATGATATTTGCATAATAGGATGTTTTAGCTGTTGAAAGAACATTTTTGTAATGGAGTATATGATCCGAATACATTTGTTTATGAACAACAAGTCCAGTCTTGGTGCAAAGCCTCTCAAGGTGCCGACCTATAGCCTTAAGCTCACGTGATTCAGGTGTGTACCAGGGAGCAGTATGAGCAAATGAGACCACCCGTTTTCAGAGGGGCTAAAGTATCAAGTGCAGAAGATAAAATATTATTGTTGTAGTCCAATAAGATCAGGGAGTGATGAGGTGGGGGGCAAGAATTGGGTTTGAGGTAATTAAACTGCTGAGATAATCTGAATTAACATATCTAATGTTGCAGTATGATATGGCACGATGCACCCTTGATTTACTGAGCAGTAGGCTGGTGTTGAATAACATAGTTTTATGGTCAGAGATGGGTAGTTCAGCTGAGGTGATGTTATATGGTGCGATGCTGGAACAGCAAACCAAGTCAAGGATATGACCCTTGGTGTAGGTTGTAAAGTTGACATACTGCATTAGATCAAAACAATCTAACATTGCTTTAAAATCTTTAGTGAACATATTGTCAGTGTCATCAAAAGGAACATTTAAATCCCTCATTAGGATTATATTCGGACACATTGCACTAAGGGTGTTTAAAACTGTTGAGAGTTCAGTGATAAAAATATTCTATGCCTTAGGTGGTCTGCACAGAGGAGCGATAATGATGGGTATAAGTCCATAGAGCTTAACAGCCAGCAGTTCAAATGAAGATTTATCAGGTAGAGAGAGTGGCATTAGTTTTATACTATTGCGATAGATCAGTGCAAGACCGCCTCCTCTGCCCAAAGACCGAGGTTTGCATATGTACACAAATCCTGGTGGCATTGCTGAATTTAGCTGTACAAAGTCATTCTGGCTTCCATGAGACATAAATAGTCCAGTCACTGCCCAGAGGAGCTTTTTTGGTAATAGATTGTATATTATAGAGGGCAAACTTATGACAGGTTGTGCACGTATAAACAGCTGATTTAACTAGTGGAGTTAGCACACTGTGGTCTACATGCTGGTCACGTCGTAACATTTCCTGTGGGTAACAGGCCCATTGCCTAATAATACTCTGTATGGGGGAAACTCCCGGTGAGAGGGTTAATGACAGATGAGGCCAGTGGGGAAGCTATCAGACAAAACAGTACTGTGGGGTGCCACTGTAGGCAGAAATGGAGGTTCCAGGAGGGAAGTGTGGGATGTAAACAGTCAGTCACGTGGTGAAGTCTCTATGGCGTGCTGCAGGTTGGCCGCTAGCATTCAGCTACCCAGCCTGTTTGGGTGGACTCCATCAGTTCTGAAAAGGGAGAAACGATCCCAAAACAGATTAAAATTGTCAATAAAACCTATATTGTAAGCTCTGCAGGCAGAGATGAGCCACGTGTGCAGGCTGAGGATTCTGCTAAAACGCCCTGCTACACAGGCCAGTGTCAGAATAGGACTTGAAATAAAAACACTTTCCACAAGTATTTAAAAAGCTGAAAATCTCATTAAAATAATTTTTGGTTAACTCAAGACTGCTGACGAGCTGCATTGTTTGTCCCCACATGAATGACCACTTGAATGGTGGAGGACGGGAGTGAGCGCAGCCGTGCCGGGAGTTTATCCATGATATCAGGGACTGTGGCTGCAGTGAAACAGCTTTAGACTGTGATGAGAAAATGGATGTTCCTGATTATGGAATCCCCAACTATTAATGTGGCTGGGGAGAAAAGGGGACGAGGGGATGTCGGCTGTGGGTTCTCATGGCAGGAGAGTACACGATCCACATTGTATGTTGAAATCACTGACTGGGAATGTGGTGTCTGCGCAAGCAAGTGTTGTGACGAGGCAGCAACATCAGCTCTGAGTATGGATTTCCCTGGGGCTCAGGGTAAGGAAGACTTTGAGAGCAGAATCTCATGTTGGGAAGAGGCGGTCACCAGCAGGGATGAGGGCTGCTGTCTTGGCTTCACAGTTGAATGGCGAGCCACCTGAACGCTGCTAGCCACTAGCGGGGAAGCTGCAGTGTCGGCAGGTGCCATTTTTGCATAAAGGTCCAGATCGGGATGCTTCGGAACTGCAGGAACATCAGCTGGGTGGACCAGAATGTCATCAGACAGGGTCGCATATTGGTTGGGGAGGCTTAGGTGGGTTAAGACTATACTGTACATTCACTTATACAGGAAGTGAGATTTGCACAACTTATTCCCATCAAAACCACAACCAGGATAGGAGAAAGAATCATCACTTTACGTTACTGATCTACTGAATGGAAACAGGTGTCACTTCATTTTTATGGTTTCAGCAGTTTTGAGAAATTTAACTCTTGTGCTCTCTCTTCATTACTCAGAAAAAGAGGACAATATGTATGAAGGGTATCCCTGCCCACAATACAGTTTTACATATAGCTGACTTGTATCACTTTTTCTTGTCTCTTGCTCTGTTTAAATCTGCATTTCTGCAGTTTTGTGACTATTTGCTGCAGCTAAATTTGTTTTCCCAAAGACGATTGATAAAGTTCATTCAGGAAACTTCACATATTTGGCAAGTATACATCATTGAATGAGTGTGATAAAAATATTTTTACTTTTGGTGGTGACAGGGTTTGCTTTAGAGTGCGTTAATGTCTATAAAGAGCACAAAACATAAATCCCCAAAACTGCAGATAATCCAAGCAACAAAGGCACAGCTGTTCTCCTGATTTTTTATTTATATATATAATATATATATTTTTTTTTTTTGGGATAACCTTTCCAAAATCAACCCTAAAAAAGGCACAGACCACAATGTGGTCTTGAATCGGACAGAGGCCATTCTTCTTACAGGTCGAAGTCCCCCACAAGCAGCTGAGCATTTTATTTTCTGTTCTGGATCCAGGGGGTGGCAGCAGCATTGTCACCTCACAGCAAGAAGGTCCTGGGTTCGAGTCCCGGGGTAGTCCAACCTTGGGGGTCATCCTGGTTCGTCCTCTGTGTGGAGTTTGCATGTTCTCGTTGTGTCTGCGTGGGTTTCCTCCGGGGGCTCTGGTTTCCTCCCACAGTCCAAAGACATTTAGGTCAGGTGAATTAGCCATACTAAATTGTCCCTATGTGTGAATGTGTGTGTGTGTGTGTGTGTGTGTGTGTGTGTGTGTGTGTGTGTGTGTGTGTGTGTGTGTGTGTGTGTGGACCTTGTGATGGCTTAGCGGCCTGTCCAGGGTGTCTCCCCGCCTGGCGCCCAATGACTGCTGGGATAGGCTACAGCATCCCTGCGACCCTGAGAGCAGGATAAGCGGTTTGGATAATGGATGGATGGAACCAGCAGGCAAAAGCTTACATTGAGGAGCAGCAAATCAGTGACCCAGTCATCAGGTTTAAATAAAGCCCTTTGTGTCTATAGCATTAAGACAGTGCAGAAGACCATCAGCCCAAGCCTTGAGCCTGGCTGTTGGAGCTGCTACTTTTTACACTAGTGTAGATTTATGTTTTAAATTATTGTAATGAATTGACTCTTAAAAGACTGACATTCGAGCAAAGAGATCCAAGTAATTAAATTGTAAGTGCTGCAATCCAGAGGAGTGAGCTGTGCAGGGGGACATTGAGAGAGATAGCAGAGAAGTCAAAGCTCGGGGGGGGGGGGGGAATCAGACTAGTCACAATATAACCAGCATTGATCAAGAATAGAGGGCCATTTGGCAACTCACTCTTACAAAATAGAGTTGGTCCGACTTAAGATAAAGGAGAAGAATAGAAATGAAATCCATGCTGACTGAGGTCACCTCACTGAAATTCAGCTGAGTGCTTTAACAAAATGTGAAAACTGAGAATCATAATATTCACGTCATTATGAGTGCATGTAAAGAATCAAATGAGAAAGCCCGTGGGGAATTGTCAGGTAGTGAGCCCCTTATACACCCATTAAATATTATTACCTACTGTAGCTTTCTAGCACCAGATCAAGGGAAAGCATTTGTTGTAAATGTTTATCCACTTTCCTAAGCCATTAAAGAGACAAATACAATTAGAAAAATGTACTGAGGGGACTTGACTCAAGTATAAAATTGAATCCTTCAATAGCTTTGGTGAAAGGTGGTGTTACATATTCAGGCCTGCATGCTACAGAAATATAACTGGGAGAATTATAGAAAAATAAAAACAGTGCAGTGGGAAGTAAACTCACTACCCCATGTTATGGGATAGCTGACTATGTAACCCATGACTTCATTCATTGAGCTGCACACAGAAAGTTGACAGTTGGTTCTGATCCACACTTAGCACTTTTTAATGCTGCCCACCGTTTTCTCCATTAAAGGGTTTCAACGTTGAATTCTGTAAATTGTGTTTTACTCTGTTCACATAACATTCATTGCACATCTGTCCACCTTGGGTAAGAGATCCCTCCTCTGTTGCTCTCCCTGAGATTTCTTCCTATTCTTTTTAAATTTTATTTCTTTAATCAATCAATCAATCAATTTGCACTTTATATAACACTTTTCTAGCTGCAACAGCCACTCAAAGTGCTTTCCAATTAATTCACACACACACACACACACACACACACACACACACACACACACACACACACACACACACACACACACACACACACACACACCGATGGCATGTCAACTATGCAAGGTCACAACTCCTCAAGTATTAAAGGTACAATTCAGTTTTTCTATTTTCCGCTTTTTTTTGCTGATCTTCATGTCATCAGACACTTATTTACATACAGCCAATCAGATCAAATCATCAAAATATGAAGACACTTAGCGTATCAAAGTTCAGCCCATGAATATTACTGAAGACTAGACCAATCCCTCACAGTTATAAAGGTATAAATAATACAATATTAGTTATTTACAAATAAAACATTCGAAATAAAACAGCCACGTTTTAACGTGCAATATTAATGTTAGGAGTGTAATTTTTCCATCCTCAGAAGTATCATGTGATTTGTTGTAAGCGTGTTAGCGCCCCCTCTCTAAACACAGACAATTCTCAGTAGGTTGAGTTCACAAGTTTCTATTGATAGCTAGCTAGCTCACTAACTAGCATGATGTTGCTAGGCAACTATTCACCAACTGACAGACTGATGATGACCATTTTTATTTTGAGATACTTTATTGATTCCCATAGAGAAATTACGCTCTGCAGTTAACCCATCCAAACTGTGTAGCTAGGAGCATTGGGCAGCTGCTGTGCAGCGCCTGGGGACCAACTCCAGTTCGTCTTGCCATGCCTTGGTCAGGGGCACAGACAGGAGTATTATCCCTAACATGCATGTCCTTTTTGATGGCGGGGGAAACCGGAGCACCCGGAGAAAACCCATCGCAGACACAGGGAGAACATGCAAACTCCACAGAAAGAACGACCTGGGGACCCCCAAGGTTGGACAATTCCGGGGTTCGAACCCAGGATTGTTTGTTATGAGTCGACCGCACTAACCACTGGGCCATCATGCCACCCACAGTTTTCTCCCTATTAAAGGTTTTTTTTAGAGAGTTGTTCCTTATCCGATGCAAGGGTCTAACGACAGGATGTTGTATTGCTGTAAAGCCCTCCGAGGCAAATTTGTAATTAGTGATAATGGGCTATACAAGTAACATTTACTTGACTTGACTGTACTGACACCTGGAATGAAAGTGGCATAAAACATGATTATTTGTAATTATACGATAACTTCATTGTGTAAATGTTGGGAAACACTACTTTTTCTTGTAACGTTGTCTCAGAACAAACACAATAATATTAGGTACATTTTCAGAAAGTGTTGTCATGCTACTAATGGCAAGGAATATCTCTTCGGAGGCCACCCCCCCGAAACCACTATTGGGCACTGAATCCCTTTAGAACTATGTTCGGATTTAAGTAAACACATGACTGCCCTTGCTATCTGCCATAAGTGAGCCCAGTGCTGATGATACTTACAAACACTTGCTTTTGCTTGGGAAGTGGAACATAGAAAAAAAACCCCAGCTGTTTGTAAATCACAATGCAATGTAAACAGAGTGTAGCTATTTCGATGTTCCACAGAGTCAAGTCAATTTGCAGTGCCTCATTATTAAAACATTAAGTTGCACTAAGAAAAATTTTGGTATACACTACCGTTCAAAAGTTTGGGATCACCCAAACAATTTTGTGTTTTCCATGAAAAGTCACACTTATTCACCACCATATGTTGTGAAATGAATAGAAAATAGAGTCAAGACATTGACAAGGTTAGAAATAATGATTTGTATTTGAAATAAGATTTTTTTTACATCAAACTTTGCTTTCGTCAAAGAATCCTCCATTTGCAGCAATTACAGCATTGCAGACCTTTGGCATTCTAGCTGTTAATTTGTTGAGGTAATCTGGAGAAATTGCACCCCACGCTTCCAGAAGCAGCTCCCACAAGTTGGATTGGTTGGATGGGCACTTCTTTGAGCAGATTGAGTTTCTGGAGCATCACATTTGTGGGGTCAATTAAACGCTCAAAATGGCCAGAAAAAGAGAACTTTCATCTGAAACTCGACAGTCTATTCTTGTTCTTAGAAATGAAGGCTATTCCATGCGAGAAATTGCTAAGAAATTGAAGATTTCCTACACCGGTGTGTACTACTCCCTTCAGAGGACAGCACAAACAGGCTCTAACCAGAGTAGAAAAAGAAGTGGGAGGCCGCGTTGCACAACTGAGCAAGAAGATAAGTACATTAGAGTCTCTAGTTTGAGAAACAGACGCCTCACAGGTCCCCAACTGGCATCTTCATTAAATAGTACCTGTTAGAGCCTGTTTGTGCTGTCCTCTGAAGGGAGTAGTACACACCGGTGTAGGAAATCTTCAATTTCTTAGCAATTTCTCGCATGGAATAGCCTTCATTTCTAAGAACAAGAATAGACTGTCGAGTTTCAGATGAAAGTTCTCTTTTTCTGGCCATTTTGAGCGTTTAATTGACCCCACAAATGTGATGCTCCAGAAACTCAATCTGCTCAAAGAAGTGCCCATCCAACCAATCCAACTTGTGGGAGCTGCTTCTGGAAGCGTGGGGTGCAATTTCTCCAGATTACCTCAACAAATTAACAGCTAGAATGCCAAAGGTCTGCAATGCTGTAATTGCTGCAAATGGAGGATTCTTTGACGAAAGCAAAGTTTGATGTAAAAAAAATCTTATTTCAAATACAAATCATTATTTCTAACCTTGTCAATGTCTTGACTCTATTTTCTATTCATTTCACAACATATGGTGGTGAATAAGTGTGACTTTTCATGGAAAACACAAAATTGTTTGGGTGATCCCAAACTTTTGAACGGTAGTGCACATTGTGCCTTAAAGGAAGCCTCCATATCCTGTCTGCATAAGTGCTAACATGTTTGATCTGATATTGATTTTATTAACTTAAGTATTTTTTAAGCTAACTAAAATGATCTATCCTACATTTCATGGTGCCAAAAAATAACCAAAGGAAAGCTGCAATGGTATCTGTTACGCTTAAACAGTAGACTATTAAAAGGTTGGAAAATTTCCATGATGTAGGCTACAATTATGCTACTGATGCAAAGAGCAGTTTGAGGCAGAGTCTAAGGGGTTGGGGGGGGTGTGCTGATGCCTTGTCTGTTGTGATCCACCTGCCAGCATGTCAGCAGTAAGCCTTGTCATAGGCTTTTGAAATGCTTGCGTGTTGACAGGACCAATCAATAGCAGTCACTGCTTTGTTCCAGGATTAGGAGGCCCCTTCCAAACCTCAGAGAGAACAAGCTGCTCTCTCGACATCAGAAGCCTAGAGGGAAACAGCAGTACATTCAGGCATAGGAGACCTTGCCATTTGCAATATGTTGAATATAAGTATATGTGAAAATTCCCTTGGAATCAGGTAGCACGGGATCTGGACTAAAATACTGGGTGACATTGTGACATTAGTTGAACAAGACTAGGTGAAAACCTAGTATATGGCTGGACTGTGTATGGTCAATGTTTGGCCAATTTGTTACAGGGATAGTTACTGGTAGTGTCTATGATGTGAATCCCTGGATATTAAATGTTCATCTGCAATTTTCTTGAGTGGTCAGAGTAATATTTGTTGTTGAAGTGTACTGAAGTAACATCACATGATAGGTTAAGCTATGTTTGAGTAAAATAAAGGTTATAAATGCAGTTGCAAGAACAATACTTTCCACTCATATCTTGGGATGTTTGATTTGAAAGAGAACTTAATTTAATTGTAAGTATACCTATTCTATTATCTGTTAACTCCCCTGCCTCCTTCATCTGTTTCTATCCGCAGATGTCTCTTGTTTTTCTAAGCCTCACTCTGTATTGACAGGCAAATTCACAAAGAATGGATTGCGGCCGCTGATAGCACATGAATCGTACATCACTTGCAACCACTATCTGCCCTGCCTCAAGGTTCGATTCACTAATGATATTGCGCTAATGATATTATAGTGCAACATGCCCATAAAGTTTAGCAGCCGAGTGCAATTTGCCTTTGTTTTGCATTTGATTGCAATTATCCATGTGGCAAAGTATAAATGGTGCCTTTGTGCCAAGAACACAGTTGGCAGGCTCGATGTCATCCTTGATGTCATCAAGTATAGCAAGAATTGTTTGACCTGGCAACCTGTATTGGTGAATGATTTTCAGTCTCAAAAAGTGATATTCTCCTATGAAATAGCTGCTCATTAGCATGCCTGGCATGATGATGCCTTCGCATGGCAACAATCACTGATGCCATGACCACTGGACAGTCTGGGCATAAGCACCAACTCTCTGAAGACGCTAATAATTTTCACTCCAACTGCGTGTGGCTATTAGCGCTGGTGTTTTGCAATGAGGCTCAATTGCATAGAAAGGGGCCTGTTCTACCACTGCTAACATGTAGTGTCCAGCCAGCTAGCTCGGCAGACAGATAACAGGTTCCCAAGAAAGACTCAGATTCAGAAGGAGTTCCATTTAAAGCCTTTACTCAAGAAAATGTGTAAAACTAAACATACAGACAAAATACATGTCAATTCCATATAAACTCAAAACAGACTAAAACATCCACTATTTGTACACACAACCATGTAAAATTAAACAACTGCCTACAAACTGATACATTTAGCTTCAGGCTAACTTACATTATAACTTCCATTGCCTCGCTAGAAGCTAGCTTCGGGCTAACTTACGTTGCAATTCCCATTGACATGCTAGCGGTTATCATATGGCTACGGATTAACAATAGAACGGATTCTCTCTTATTATTACTGATTTTCATAAACATTTATGAGAGAACTGAATGTAAAAATACTTACAGGCAAATGTTTTATGGTCAGACAATGAGAGACAAAAGAGGGGACAATACTGTGTCTGTTGTATTATGACTTCTGCATGGGTTATGGCAACTGTACAGGCACAATTCAAAAGGTGAATGCAAAATTGCAATCAACCCCAAATACTGCCACAACACTCCTGCAGCCAGACAACACACTCCCCGCCTGTTATAATAAATTATAACACTATGTCCCTTTCATGAGTAACACAACTTCAGAGATAGGTCTAGAGTACACCTTCTGAGTGCACTGCTTGACCGCTTTCACATCCACCTTGCCAACTTTTTTGTCTTGACTGGGAATGGCGTTCACTACCCCTCCTATAGGCCATTTATTCCTCTTGACTTGTGCATCCTTGAGAAGCACAACATCTCCTTCATTCAGGTTTGGTTTGTCCATGTGCCACTTCCGCTTTGGTTGGAGTGATGTCAGATATTCCTGATGCCAGCGTTTCCAGAAAGAGTTGGCCAGAGTCTTAACCTGCTTCCACTGCTTGCCGCAGAGGTCCTTGAGGTCATACTCTCCTGGGGTTGATGACACTGTCTCAACTTTCTGCGTCAGAAGCATAGCAGGCATGAGGACAGTCGGCATGTCTGGGACAGATGACACAGGATCCAGAAGTCTGCCATTCATAATAACCATAACTTCCGACATAAGTGTGTCTACAACCCAGAGTTGTAAAAACCGGGTCCAGAAAGTAAATGTCCAAACTGTGTATTTGCTCCAACCATGTTACTAAACCAGCTGATTTTATTAGCTAGTTTTCCCTACCTAGTTGAGGAGTGGTGTTGACTAGAATCTGCTGGTGTAGTGCATGAGTGGAGAAAATACATGGTTTGGACTTTTACTTTCTGGACCTCGTTTTTACTCCTCTGCTAGAACCTCATGAGACGGACGAGAGGTATTTGTCTTTAGCAGTAGTGCATCCAATATTCTACGAGCAACACCTATCATCTGCTCCCACACTCCATCCATGTGTGAGGAGTGGGGAGGGTTGAACTTCCAGGTGCTGCCTTGGTCTTGGAGGTAAGCTGTCAGTTCAGGGTCCTTAGAGTTTATCTTAAGTTCCTTGCACGCCCCAACAAAGTTTGTTCCCTGGTCAGACGGAAGAGGTGGACAGGCCCACAAACAGCTGTGAAGCTCTTTAGTGGATTTACAAAGCTTGAAGATGACAGAGATTCAAGTACTTCAATATGCACTGCCCTTGTAACCAAGCAAGTGAAGATGATGGCCCAGTGCTTATTCTCTACAGTGTCTTCTCGAGTATGTTGTGAGCTGATGATCCATGGACCAAACACATCAACACCTACATGTGTGAATGGAGGACCTGGGATGACTCGTTCAGCAGATTAGTTTGACGTTATTTGCTCTCCCGCTCTTCCTCTCAGCCTATTACAGATCTCACATTTATGTAAAATGCTTGACACCAGCCTCTTGCCCCCAATTAGCAACAGACCGGCAGAGCGAACAGCACCTTCTGTAAGATGCCTTCCCTGATGTGCGACCTGTTCGTAGTAATGTCTCACTAACAAGGTAGCTATGTTTTTTTGGGACAATAATATGATGTTTCTCTTCCCAGTGTACATCAACTGAAGGCATTCCTCCCCCAACTCTCAGCAGGCCCTCTGCATCAATACTGGGGCTCAGTTTTCTTAGAGCATTAGCTTTTGAGACAACACCACTTCTGGAAAGACACTATCTCTTCAGCGACTCTATCATGCTGTGCATTTCTGGTAATAAATACCTTTGCTTGTATCACCTCATCTGTCTTACTGTTTTGATTTTTTTGTGCAGGACCTGACCTTTTGGATTAGCTTGGCTATATCTCGACAGAGAGTTTTCCAACTGGATAAGCGTTCAAACCAGCATGAGCCGAGCTCACTTTCAAGGGCTTTGGTAGTGAAAGATGTGACCTGTGGGCATATGTCTGCATCTGCATTAGGGTCTACGAGGGCAAAGGTCTCTGGCTGTAAGCATGTGTCTCTGGACATAAAGGCTGGGCCTTTAAATCAGTTGGTGTATTTCAACAAGGCTGCTGGCACAGAGCGTGTCCCATGATCTGAAGGATTGTGTTCTGTACTGACAAAGTGCCACTGCTCCGGACTCGTGGATTTCCTGATGCGGGGAACTCTGTTAGTGACATATACATAAAATCTTCTGCTCGTGTTGTAAATGTAGCCTAATACAATCTGGCTATATGTGTAGGATGTGACTTTGTGGATGTCAGTGTGGATGTCAAGTTCATCTGTGATTAAGTCTGTCATCGCAACAGCCAGGACAGTAGCACAGAGTTCTAGCTTGGGAATGCTGTGTGGAGGATGTGGGGCCAGCCTCGACTTTCCCATGATGAACCCAACGTGAGTATGTCCTTCCATGTCTATTGTTTTGAGGTATGCTACCACTGATATGGCCATGGTGGATGCATCACAGAAGACACAGAGTTCCCTGTATTTTGTGGAACAAACGAGAAACAGGCACATATGATCTTTCAATTTGAAGCTGTTCAAGCTCGTGAAGTGAGTCTGTCCACAGTTTCCACTGTTCTTCTTTCTGGGCTGGTAGAGGAGAGTCCCATTCAATTTGTTCAGCAGACAGCTCTCTGACCAATGCTTTTCCTTGAATTGTCACAGGTGCCACATATCCCAGGGGATCATAGAGACCATTAACTGTGGATAAGATTCCCCTTCTAGTAAATGGCTTCTTCTCTTTGGATACACGACGGTGAAGGTGTCGGACTGCAGGTTCCAGGTAAGTCCTAGACTGCACTGCAGTGGCAAGGGGTCTGTGGTTAGTTACAGATCTTTGAGGCGTTTAGCCCACTCTTCTGGAGGAATTGCATCTATTACAACTTGGCTGTTAGATGCTATCTTGTGTAGTTTGATGCTTGACTTGGATGCTTGATCTCTATTGTCCCTTTCAGGATACAGATGTCTTCTTTGTCGGTGGGGAATGAGGCAATCCCATCATCGATATAGAAATTCCTCATGATGAATTGTTTCATCGATGTAAAAATTCCTCATGATGAATTGTTTAGCTTCAGAGCCATACTCCTCTTCTCCATGCAGGGCTGCTCTTCTCAAGCCATAAATAGCTACCGCATGGGAAGGAGAGCTTCCAAATACATATACTTTCATGCGGTACTCAGTAATCTCCTTGCTTGGATCATTATCCTCAAACCACAAAAACCTGAGGAATTCGTGATGGTCTTCCTGAATGATGAAGCAGTAGAACATTTGTTGAACATCTGCCGCTACTGCTATAGGCTCTTTGTGGAAACGTATGAGGACCCCCAGTAATGTATTGTTCATGTCTGGTTCTATGAGAAGGACATCATTGAGAGTGATGCCTTTGTGCTTCGCACTGGAATCAAATACTATGCGTATTTGGCCTATTTTCTGCAGGTGGTAAACACCAAACATTAGTAAGTACCAGCATTCTTGTTGCACAGTCAGTGCTGGGGCTAGTTCTGCTTAGTCTGCGACAAGCATGTTTGCATTAACT
This sequence comes from Lampris incognitus, assembly GCF_029633865.1. Lineage (NCBI taxonomy): Eukaryota > Metazoa > Chordata > Actinopteri > Lampriformes > Lampridae > Lampris > Lampris incognitus. Next base: position 45,610,324 of record NC_079214.1, read on the forward strand.
TGAAAGTGCTCTTTCATATCTTGTTTCTTTTCCAGCATTCAGCGTAGGGATGTGAGATGGCTAACCGCTTGTTGTTAGGCAGTCACGGCCTGTTTGTCCTGAATGGCAGAGGTGCTACCCAGCAGTTAGCTGGGTAAATGAAGCTCATTAGCCTGTCAGGCAGTTCATCTAGGAGAAGGCAAACTCTGATTTAAAACCTCCGCTGCTTTGCAGGTATACTCGTCTACGGAAAAGGCTTCGGGAAGAAACCCTGAGGAAAAATCTGCATTCATCTCCATTGCCAGTCGTCTCGCTAGTCTTGCCACTGATAGTAGGTGGTCTCGGACGAGAGAGTGGGGTTGATGATGCACAACTCTTCCTCACTTTAATCATTGCGCAAGTCATCAGTCATCCATCACAGGATGACTAGATGGTCCTTGTCGCTGCGACGGACGAATAACAGCTTCATTCATGAAAACTTCTTTGTCCATGAGCTCGAGAAACAGCTCATCCTCAATGGACATGCCAAGTTTATCGACATGCACGGTTGTTTGAAACACATTTCTTTCAAGACTGTCTGTAACACTGTTGTAGTTAGTAGCATGTGAGACTCTTGGGAGAGGTGTGGGATGAGACAGGGCTGAAGATTTTCGCTCTCACAATTATACTGCTCATGCATGGTGCAAAGACAGAGTGTCGCCCATTCATCAGTACGTTGGTCCTGAAAACATTAACACTGGCTGTTTTGTGCATCCTTCCAAGACACACATCCCCTACTATGACCCACCCAAGGTTGAGTCGCTGGGCCAATGGTACATTGTTAGGCCCATTAAATAGCTCTTGAACCTTGTGCACCTGGATTAAGTCTTGTTCAAGAAGGAGTAGTATAACTGCATCTGGGTCCAAAGCTGGAATTTTATCTGCCATACACTTGAGGTGAAGATGACGTCTGGCTATCTCTGGCCAGACGTCATCTTCACCTGACTGAAATTCAGACCTGACTGAATTTCAGACCTGTCGTCCGGCAACATGTCACATTCAATGGGAGCAGGCAGAGGAATTTGGGGTGTTACCATCTAGTGACTCCACGATGAAGCCGCTGGAGCATTGCCCAACTGTCTCAACCACTCCTGAGCATGTCTTTGGAGTGTAGCTTGTTCCTGTTCCTTTGACACCAAAGTGATCAAAGAATTCTAATCTAGCTAGTGACTTATTGCTTTGCTCATTGAGAACAGCGCAAGTCTTCATGGCTTGATCTCTTTGCCCTGCAGGATACAACCAGACCTGACTGATCTTGGAGCATGATTTTGAAGTGTTTGCAGTCCCACAGATTTCCGTGCATTTTGGATATCACAAATGAAACGGCCTTCAATAGCTGCTCCCTGCCATGATCCATAGTGCTTATTTGGACATCAGTTGTCCACAGAGCGTGTCCTGGCTGTAGTGCTTGGGGGGGGGGGTTGTTGCTGTTGCGCTCCTTACACTGTACAAGCTTGTCATAGTCCATAGTGATGTGGGTAGACGACGCACAGCACTTGAAACAGATATTTTTGTCTTTCAGAGAAGCCTTTCTTTCATCCAATGTTTTGCCACTGAAGCTGCGGCACTTTCTCAATGGATGAGGCTTGTTATGTAGTGGGCACTGTTTATCAGGGTCACCATCCTTCCTGACTGCTATAGCACTGCCACTGTCTTCACCATTTGTTGAGATTTCTGTCTTTCTTACGGCTAATGATGTTTTTACATGATGGCTGGATGAGACACTTCTTGCTATTTTGGCAGCAAACAAGGTTCCTGTTGTTATGCTGGCAAAGCGTGGGTCATTGCGTGCTTTTGCCTGTTCACAAACAAACTTCACAAAGGATGAAAATGGAGGATATGGCACTTTGCGTTGTTTCTTGTAGCGCAATCTTACTGTGATCCACTTTTCTTGCAGGTTATACATGAGTTTCTGGACTATTGGAGTGACCCCACATGAAGTATTGAGGTACGAGAAACGAGGTAGGTACCCATTTGCCATGGCTGCCTCCAGTTCCATAAGGGTGTCTCCTAGTTCCCTTAGCTTGTGGTTATCCCTGGCTGTGATTTTGGGGAAGTCATCAACTTTTTTGAGGAGTGCATTTTCAATCACTTCAGGCGAGCCATAAACATCTTCCAGTCTCTGCCACATCATCTTGAGACCTGTACTCGCATTGTGAATGATCACCACTCTGACTCTCTTAGCTTGCTCAGATGATGATGGTCCAAGCCATTTCCACAGCAAGTCAAGCTCTTCTCTAGCGGAAAGTTTCAAATCATCAGTGGAGCTGAGGAAGGATGTATTCCAGGCCCAGTAATTCTCAGGATAATCGTCAAACTTCAGTAGGCCTGAAGTCACCATCTCCCGTCGCATTAGGTACCTTGCTAGGTACGTTGCAGCTGTTGGACTGGATGGGTTCACGCCGTGCGGAGGGACTGGATGGGCCAGATATGACTGGAGAGGTTGATAATCATCACTGAAGGCTCTCTATAACTGTATGATTTCCTCAGGGGATTAACAGTGCTGGTTAATTGCATTGGGTTCCAGGTGGCTTCTTTGAATTAATGTTGTGGAACTAACTCGCTAAACTCATAGTCACTGGTTTCACTTGGTGTTGTATCGCCCTCTTTCACACAGCTCCTCGCTGCTCCACTGCTGTCCATGGCTAGCGGGTGCACCGGTGGGTATGAAACTATGAATGGCTTTGCATCAGGTGATGGAATGGTGACTGGATTTAATGAGTTAGTGGTTTTTGTGATTGGACAGTGGGATGTTGCACTGATGTGTGTATTGTAGCACTTTCATTGTGATGCTCAATTGGGGCCATATCCATTTTTCTCGATTGAGTTAGGCCTATCTGCTCATATTCATCCTCGGCAGCTGATTCCAGCCCTTTGACTTTGGCTTCTGCAGCCGCAGCTGCTTTTTCCAGCTTCAGTTCATGCAAACTTGCTTGTAGTATAGCTTGTTGTTTCAGCATATCTGCCTCTTTTTTAGCAAATGCCAGTTCCACTCAAGTAGCTTCTGCTTTAGTCCATGCTCTCAAAGCCATAGAGCTTCCTACAGAAAGTTTGCTGACTCATGAGCAGCTGGATATTTGTGATCTGGTCTCCAAAAATGCATTAAGGTCCATTTATTCATTATGCTTTGTCATAATGACAGCTTGCTGATGTTTCTACTTACAGGTCTGAGGATTGCTGGCCAGAAGATGTGCCTTTTTACTGTTCTGCCCCTGCTAACATGTAGTGTCCAACCTGCTATCAGACAGATAAAAGGTTCCCAAGAAAGACCCAGATTCAGAAGGAGCTCCATTTAAAGCCTTTACTCAAGAAAATCTGTAAGACTACACACACAGATAAAATACATGTCAATTCCATATAAACTCAAAACAGACTAATACATCCACTATTTGTACACACAACCATGTAAAATGAAACAACTGCCTACAAACTGATGCGTTTAGCTTCAAGCTAACTTACGTTATAACTTCCATTGCCGCGCTAGCGGCTAGCCTCGGGCTAACTTACATTGCAATTCCCATTGACATGCGAGCGGTTAGCATATGACTACGGATTAACAACAGAATGGACTCTCTCTTATTATTTCTGATTTTCATAAACATTTATGAGAGAACTGAATGTAGAAATACTTGCAGCCAACGTTTTATGGCCAGACAATGAGAGACAAAAGAGGGGACAATACCGTGTCTGTTGTATTGTGACTTCTGCATGGGCTACGGCAACTGTACAGACACAATTCAAAAGGTGAATGCAAAATCAACCCCAAACACCGTCACAACACTCCTGCAGCCAGACAACACAGGGCCAATGTTGCGCCAAATTTATGCATATTACCTAATGTAAATACGTGCACATAGCACCAGAGCACCGAGACGCTATTTGCTTAACAGCACAGTTAGGGGTGCAGTTCACCAGTTGTGGACACTCTCCCTCCGCCTCGTGGCGCACAGCCAACCAATCTTTTAACCCCAGTGATGTTATCGGTCACCTGATCCAGCAGCCCAATCATGTCAAACATGGTCACTCAGTCAGTCAGTCAGTCAGGGATATTCCCGTTTGTAGGGCTGGCCTGCGTTTCCGATCCAAAAAAAAAGAAGAAAAAAAGATGTGTATTTGCAGCCAAAATGAAAATTCAGCTGACAGGGATTATTGCATACAGTGAGGACATGATCTGAACAGGTCAAGCGCTGAAAAGATTTGATAGAACATGTGATGAAAAAAAATCCCAGTAAAAACTCGCAATTTTCTGTCCTCTTCTCTGCTTCATCAATATGAATGTAAGACTGGAGCACTTCAGTATTCTTTGCAGACGCTAGACTCTCAAAACATGTGCCTGAAATCAAAGATACTGTTAACATTAATGACTGCGCAGTCATGGCAAACAATCCATCATCATCACGAGGGTGTACAGTGCATAACTCAGGAGACACAGCGGCCCCTTTCTATGTCAGCTGCTGACATTCAAACAAAGCTTTGCCAACCTTCACTCCTCGGGATATTGGCGAAAAATAACATTAGCAAATGAATCACTGGAAACAGCGGCCCACTTGTCTCTCTTCACAGTATGTAAAATGTCAATGCACACTACAATCCCTTATGAAGATTGATGGCACTGAAACAAAAGCTCTACTCATTGTCCAAAAAATCTTGACTCTACCTTGCACCATTTTATTCTCTGCATGCCTCCTTGTGACTGCTGTGAACAGGTTGGACAAATGGGTGTGTTTGGTGGCCGAAAGCCAACCCAAGCTGCATCTTCTCTTGTGTGGCTACAGGCTAGACTCTAGACCCTATCACATATCAGACCCTGGAAGATGATGGCATTGCATTTGTGTATTAGATAGAGCTCTCAGCATCTCAATACAGACATAATAACCACTTTATTCTCAATATGCATATTGGATTTGTGGACAGGTCCATGCCATTTCGGGAACTTTTTGCAGGGTTTGAGCACTGAGGTATGAATGAATGAATGATTTATTTCGCTCATACATTTGTGTTCATACGCGACAGGCAGAAAAAAAACATCATCGAACATATTTACATCAGTCCATTTCACACCACAAAACTGAATCAATCAATGACCTAAAAGGAATAGGCTGAAGCCCAAAACCTATTGTTGCCTATCCCATACAGTCCTTAAGTTAACCTAGAATATCAGTTACAGAAGGAAGAAAAAAAAAAGAACAATTTATTTATTATAAGTTGTAATCCTTAATTATTTTACATTTTAAAGATTTTCTGAAACTCAACAGTGAGCTCCACAATTTCAACTCATCATTAAGACCATTCCATAGCTTGACTCCCCAAACTGAAACACATCTGTATTTTATACTGGTTCTCACTTTACATGTTTCAAAAATACACAACCCTCTTAATTATAGTTTCCTTCTCTTAATTTAAAAAGTTGTTGGATAAAAACAGGAAGGCTTTTACTTCTAGCTCGATAAAGTATTTCCAATGTTTTTAGATACACAATATCTAAGAATTTTAAGGTGCAGGACCATATGAATAATAGATTAGTAGATTCACGGTAACAAGCTTTATTTATTATTCTAATAGCTCTTTTCTGATGTTTAATTATAGGGTCTATATTTGTTTTATAAACATTTCCCCAAACCTCAACACAGTATGACAGCTATGACATTATCAATGCACAATACAATATACAAAAACATTTTCTATTCAGCAGATCCCTTGTTTTGTAAAGAATAGCAATAGATTTAGATAATTTCCATTTAATATATTCTATATGTGGTTTCCAACAGAGTATGATCTATAATCAAACCCAAGAATTTTTTCTTCAAATACTCTTTCAATTTCAAGTCCACTTAACTTCAGTTTTATTTCACAATTAACCCTAAAACCACCAACACCATAAATTGTTTTATTTTCATTTAGTGATAACTTATTGATATCAAACCATTTTAAACATTCTCAATTCCCTTTCTACTGTTTTCAACAATTCTTTCATGTCCTCCCCAGAGCAAAATAAATTTGTATCATCAGCAAACGTAACAAATTTCAACATATTAGATACCATAGAAATATAATTTAAATGGCCCCAATACTGAACCTTGTGGAACACCACAAGTTACTCTTCTTAGATGTGATTCAGTGTTTTCAATATTCACATATTGAAACATATTATTTAAATAACTTCTTAACCAACATTGTGTGACAACTCTTATACTATAGCGTTCCAATTTCTGCAAGAGTAAGGAATGATCGATTGTGTCAAATGCTTTACGTAAATCAATAGAAACACCTACAGTGTTTTGTTTGTGATCTACTGCTGTTGCTAGATTTTCTACAAAATCCAAAAATGTCGATCCATTGCTCCTAAACCAATATTGATGGTCCCTCAATAACTTATATTTGTCAATAAAGTCATCAAGTCTATTTACAAATAATTTTTCAACGTGCGGTCGGGTGAACGCTGGCAAAACTAGCCGCTGCTGCCCTCTGGATCTCTGCTGATTTTTGCTCTGTCGTTGTCTGTATTGTTCCTTTGCCACATGATCAGTACCTCATTCTGCTGACAATTTCATAAACGTTTGCTTGTTTTTATTTTTGTTTTTATCTGACAATCCTGCGTGTTTTGGGCTACCAATTGTTTTATAACCGGATACGTTTTGTACAACACCGGCAATAATGTGCATCAACGGGCTGTTTATATGGATTATGTTCGCCTGGATTACCCTATTTTTGATACTCCATCCAGTAATACCGTTACTTCAATACACGACAGCGGAACTTTTTCGACTATGACCCCACCTCTCTGAGCCTCCCCCAGCATTGCATCTTCAGCGGGATATCGTTCATCATTTTCGTCGGAAATACATTCACCGTGGATCCCGCTGGAGCTTCAATTTCGATGACACAAAACCAATACGTTCCTTTTGGTCTTCCATTCCTGGTCCCTCAAGAAAGTCCTGATGGACTGTTGACCACAGCGCACTTGCTAACCTAGCCAGGTTGGCTAGCATCAAACCCAAAAAAATAATCTCACCATCGGGTTATTTAACATCCGCTCGCTAACCAACAAGGGACTCCCAACTTCATGATCTACTGAATGACGGTGTTTGATTTTTTTTTGTTATGCTTGACTGAGACGTGGCAACAACCCAATTACTTTTCACAATTAAATTCCTCCTGTATTTGTGTACACCTGCAAATCCTGTGACACCGGCAAAAGAGGGGGAGGGGGGTTGCGATATTTTACAGTGAAAAGTGGAAAGTGTCTTCAATAACTGTGCCTGTCCATGCTTCATTCGAGTCCATTGCCCTACAAATCAATAGGCCACTAGCCATTGTTTATCGACCACTGAAGCCCAACAACGATTTTTTAAATGAAGTTTCTGGTTTTCTAACCTTCTTATGTTCTTTGTCCCCTAATGTAATATATTGCTGGGTGATTTTAATATACACATGGACAATGTCAACAATACTCTCACAAGGGATTTTACATCATATCTGGATACAGAGGGGAAGCTTCTGAACAGGCAAGCCAAGCAACTGCTTGGAGCCCTAGGCAGTAGGGGGCCCCCGAGGGCTGACAGAATTTATTCCAAAGCAGTGACCGAAACCCCATCCGCCTTAAACAACCAATGACGATTTGCAATGACATGACATCACAGTAGGAAACCTCCCTTGTAGGGGCCCCATGTCATTCGAGCTGCTCATGCACTGCCTGCACTCTTCAAAAGTTAAAGTTACTCCTAGCGTCCACACCAAGATATGTCAACGAAGGAAAATGATGAGGAGTTATCCCTCGGGAGCAGAAATGAAGAGGAGAAAAAAAGAGGAGGGGGGAAAAAGAAAGAAAGACTGAGTGGTAAGTGGAGCAGAAAAGCTACTGATTAAGCAGATAATGCTGTAAGGTGAGACACTTTAATTCAGCCAGCTAGCAACAGTGTCACTTTTTTTTGGGTTAGTTAACCTAGCTAGCTAACAGTAAAGGAAAGGAACACTCAGTTACCGTTTTCTCATGTTTTTCACACTAACAGGCACTCTCCTAGTTTCTCATTGCTTCACTTTGTGAAAAATATGCACTTCGCAATATATTTGTTTTTCAAAAGCTCAGAAACACTGCTGATGAGCATCTATTAACTTAGCTACCTAGCTAGCATAGGTAGCTAACGTTAGCTAATGTTCTAGTAAGCGCTGGTGTTCGGTATGAGCTAGCTAGCAAGCTATCAATAGCTAGCTAGTTGTGTTAGATTGAACAACGAAGTTTGTGTTTATGAAAGAATGCCCACATTTCCACATGAATTTGAATATATAAGTAAACATCACATTTGAGCTGTCAGTGGAGTAAGTAGCGTAGTGTAACCACTGTAGCTAGCACAACTACACATTTACTACAATAACATTAAAATACAATATATTTGGAAGTTGAAAATGGGTGTTCTTTTCCTTTAAGCCATGATGAATACAATGAAAACAGGGCACACCATTAGCAGCCACCAGCCAAATGCTGGTAAAGTGGCTGGCCTACCTGGTAGATTTGCTTCACTCACCACCAGCAAAACAACAACAACAATGGTAGCCTATGAGTGGCTGATATATATAAAAACATTCACTAACCATTTGGCCAGTGGACAAAAGTAAATTTTGCACCCTGTATGCTATGAATAATGAAAGGAGAATATTTAAATGTTGAACATGTTGAATTCATGTTGAATTCTAATTCTACAATGTGAAAGCATTTTGAATTTACTTTATTAACATTCTACTATAATTATCACTTTCTTATCTCTCCTCAGGATCATTATTGAAGTTTCTGGCCACCCCACCTCCTGCCTATAATGTGTAGGAGGATACACCAACCAAGGGAGATGATCAAGCGCAGGAGGATACACCAACCAAGGTAGATGACCAAGCGTCCTCTCCGAGTGCTGATACTGATAACCTTCCGTCTACGTCTGACTCCAGCGTGATAACGGCCACCCCACCTCCTGCCTTTCATGAGCAGGAAGATACACCAATAGAGGCAGATCAAACACCCTTTCCAAGTACTGATACAGATAACTTTGTGTCAATGTCAACCTCCAGCGAGACAGTAACACCTGCCCATCATGAAGATGACACGCCACCCTCTACCTCAAGCAGCACTATCACCACCACCACAAAAGGTTTGACATCAGAAGACCCTGCACAATGGCCAAGTGTCCTAGGCCATACTGAACAGTGCGAAATGACAACAAGAGGACCCATACAGGTCAAAGGTATAGTTTTCCCCCAGAATTCAAAGAAAAATCCGCATAGATTCACAAAGGAAAACTATGAAATGGTCAGGAAAAATTGGGAGAAAATACAGCAAACATGGCTTCTGTATTCAGTTAGCACAGACTTAGTCTTCTGTTTTGTGTGCAAACTTTTTGGAAAACAGGACAATGCACTTACCAAAGGGGGATTTAGAGATTGGAAGAACATAGCTAGCCATTTAAAGGAACATGAGTATTCTAAGACACACATTACCAATATGGCGAGTTGGCATGAACTCCAGATGAGGCTCAAAATTAAGACAGCCATAGATCAGATCAACCAGGATTTGATGCATCTTGAGGTGCAGCACTGGAGAGGTGTAATACACAGAGTGATTGCCATAATATGTCACCTAGCTGAAAGGAACCACACTTTGAGAGGGCATACAGATGTCCTATATAACCCACATAATGGCAATTTCCTGTCACAGGTGGAATTGATGGCACAATTCGATCCAATCATGAATGAACATTTGAGGAGGATTCAAAACAAAGAAAGAAAGGTGCACTACCTCAGCAGTGAAATTCAAAATGAAATCATAGCACTAATTGGAGACAAAATAAGGGATGAGATAGTCAGACAGGTCAAAAAAGCAAAGTACTTTTCCGTCATAATGGACTGTACTCCGGACATTACCCACACTGAACAACTGTCTATTGTCTTGAGAGTGGTGAACTGCGAGCCATCAGTTGGCGCATCTATCTCTGAACATTTCATAGGATTTGTTGATGTTCAAGACACCACTGGAAAAGGTCTGTGTAACACACTTCTGGAGAAGTTGGATAAGCTCAACTTTAACATTGCAGACTGCCATGGACAATCCTATGATAATGGGAGCAACATGATGGGACATAGACAAGGGGCTCAAGCAAGAATATTGCAATTGAATGAGAAGGCACTGTGTGTCCCATGCAGCAGTCACACTCTTAATCTGGTTGTAGCAGATGCAGCCAAATCGCCAGTAGTGTCCATCTCCTTCTTTGGTGTTCTTCAGAGATTGTACAATCTTTTTAACTCCTCTGTGCAACACTGAGCAGTTTTACAGGAACATGTTCAGCACTTAACAGTAAAATCTTTGTCAGTGACCACATAGATGGGAGGCCAGGATTGACAGTGTGAAAGTGGTGTGTTACTACCTGCCAGAGATCATACAAGCACTGTCTGCTGTCCAAATCCTCTCAGTGCAGAAGAAGAACTCTGAGACAATGTCCACAGCAACCAGCATAAACCGTGAACTCATGACATGGAGATGTGTACTGTGCACTGTAATCTGGTACAATATATTGTATCAGATCAACCACGTCAGCAAGATTTTGCAGAGCCCTAGTGTTTCTCTTGAAACACTTAAAAGAGAAACAACTGCAGTGAGACTATATCTGGAAAATTTCAGGGAAAGTGGTCTTGCTGCCGCTCAAACTGATGCTAGAGAGATAGCAGAAAACATAGAGATCTACAGGACATTTCCACTTCCCTTTCTGACTTCTTACTAGAAATTAAATCATGGTTTTCATACCACTTCCTCAAACTCAATAGTGTTAAAACTGAGGTCCTCTTAATAGGTACTAAATCTACTTTGGCTAAACCTGATAGTTTTTCCCTATCTATTGACAATTCTATAGTTCCTTCATCACCTCAGGTTAAGAGTCTGGGTGTCATCTTGGAAAGCACTATCTTTTGAAGCTCACATCAACAATGTTACTCAGTCTGCATACTTCCACCTACGCAATATTGATAGTCTTCGCCCGTCACCTATACCTAACAGCACCGCCATACTCATTCACACCCTGATTACATCCCGTATTGACTACTGCAATTCTATCCTCTTTAGTCTTCCCCTCAAGTGTCTTCATAAACTTCAATAGGTCCAAAATTCAGCTGCCCATATCATTACCAGAACTCCTTCTACAGATCATATTACTCCTGTTCTTCAGCAACTCCATTTGCTCCCTGTTAAATACCGTATTGACTTCAAGATAATGCTTTCCACCTTTAAGGCCCTTAATAACCTAGTTCCTTTATATCTTTCTGAACTCCTTCATATTCACATGCCCTACCGCACTCTCAGATCCTCTTCTGCTCTCCAATGCACTACATCATTGGCCTGCTTGACTACCATGGGGTCTAGAGCCTTCAGTCATTCTGCCCCCCGCCTATGGAACTCTCCCCCACAAGACATTCACAACATTGACTCTCTTTGAACCTTCAAATCCCATCTCAAAACATACCTTTTCAAACTGGCATATTCAGCCTGATCCATGCTTCATTGAGTTTTGTGCAGATGATGATTTAATACTTATCTGTTGTATTAACTTTTTATTGTCTACCCTGCTTTGTTTTGATTTTATGCTGTCTGATACAGTGCTGCTTGTTTTTGTTTTTTTAACTATGTTCTGTAAGGTGTCCTTGAGTGCTCTGAAAGGTGCCCACAAATAAAATGTATTATTATTATTTTAGAAAATTGAGGTAGCAAAGACACAGGTCTATAATTTGATGCAATATGTTTGTCACCATTTTTATAGGTTGGAACCACCTTAGTCATTTTCATTTTATCAGGAAAAATACCTGTTTGAAAATATTTATTACATATACAGACAGGTAAATGGTTTGAGGACACAGTCAATTACCTCTTTTATTAGTGACATATCAATAGTATAACCATCAGTGGATTTTTTTATTCTTAAACTTACTAACCACTTCTACGACATCACTCTCAGACTCCACCCAGGAACATTGAATCTCTGTTAGCAAATACACAATTAAAATCAAAATTACTGTCTTCATCTGTAGGAAGGTTAATTTTCTTTGCCAAATTTGGGCCTACGTTAACAATTTTTTTATAAATCATTAAACTCATTTACAATTTCCTCTATATTTTCAATAATTGAATTATCTTTTTTTTTATAAAAGATGACGGAAAGTTCCTTTTACTACTAATTTTGATCACGTCACTAAGCACACTCCAGGTAGCCTTAATATAATTATGCTTTTGCAACAGCTGATTATAATAAGTCTTTTTTTGTGATCTAATAATAAATGTTAATCTGTTTTTATATGTTTTGTACTTGTCCTCCTTTCCCTTTGTTCGATGTTTAATAAATTCCCTATAGAGCCAATTTTTCTTTTTGCAAGCTTTTTCCAACCCCTTTGTGAATCATGGTTTTTCCCCATTTTTTAGAATTTTGTCTATACTCTTTCAATGGACAATGCTGGTCATAAATTGTCAAGAATGTGTCCAAAAATGCATCATATAGTTCATTGGTATCCTCTATGTAAACTTTCTGCCAATCATGACTCAAAAGTTCTGCCTTAAGAGCTATAATTGCCTCTGGTGATTTTATTCTAATCAAATTGTTAGTCTGCCTATTTGCTCCTAATTATAACTCATTCATTTCTAACACTAAAGACAGGCAAATGATCACTTACATCAGTCACTAATAGACTGCTTTTTATCTTTCCATCAATTACATTTGTAAAAATATTGTCAATCAAAGTTGCACTTTCCTTTGTTATTCAACTCAGTTTTGTTATTACCGGATAGAAACGCAAACTAAACATAATATAAACAAATTCTGTGGTTTTCATATGATCATTTGATCTCAACAAATTAATGTTTAAGTCACCACAAACAAAAATAATTTTATCATTATATTTTTCGTATAATTCACAAATCTTTGTATTAAATTGATCAATACATGACCCCGGTGTCCTATAGATGCAACTAATTATATGTTTTTGAATCTTCCCACCTTAATTTCAACAGCTACACATTCCATCAAATTGTCAATAGCAGTTGTCATATTACCAATAATCCTACATTTAAGAGCAGACATCACAAATCAGGCAACTCCCCCTCCCCTTTTATTGACCCTGTTTTGCCATAACATTTCGTAGTGCTCTAATCCATCCTACAGTTCTTTATTATCACTACACCAAGTCTCAGAAATGAAGCTAACAAGCTATCTTAGCAAAGAAAAAGTATAGCAAGCTAGTAGGCCATGGTAAAATTAGCGCGTTAGCAAAATGGCAAGCGGAGCAACAGGAGTCTTGGCACCACAGCTTTTGTTCGACGGATCCGAAGATAAGTATGACCTCTGGGAAACAAGATTCCTAGGCTGCTTACGTACTCTGAAGCTGAAGGAGACTATTTTAGGTGATCCCACCGGCGCTAGCGAAGAATAGTTAGCTGAAGATAGGAGGAAGAATGCTGATTGCTATGCTGAGCTAATAAGACTGAAAGATGATAAAAGCCTGTCGCTGGCAAGACATGAAGCCGCTGATGATGGCAGGAAGGCTCTGAGAATACTGAAAGAACATTATTCCGGAAAAAGCAAGCCGCGGATAATAAATGTATACACGTTGTTGACTAAGCTACGCATGGCGGACAACGTGAGTGTTACCTACTACATAATAAGGGCGGAGAACCTCATTACGGTTCTGAGAGATGCAGGTGAGACCATGAGTGATGGACTGACAGTAGCCATGATATTAGGCGGGCTACCAGACTCTTTTAAGCCGCTAGCCGTCCACATAACACAAAACGAAGATAACGGTACGTTCGCAGACTTTAAAAGTAGACTACGGGTCTATGAAGAGGCGGCGAAAATTAACACGACAAGATCTACGGATAATGTGATGAAGACATGTGCAAGGCAAGGCCGAGGCCCCACCAAGATGCACAGTAGCAACAGAAACGATGAAGATGCCAACGTGACGTGTTACACTTGTGGAATAAAAGGGCACAAGGCAAGAAAATGTTTTCGAAAAGTGTCGTGCAGTTACTGCAAAAATAAGACACACCAAGAATCCCTGCGCAAGAAAAAGGAGGAACAAGATGGTGTCACAAAAGTCGAGGAGGAACAAAATAGCGACCAAGACCATATCTTCAAGGCCAAGCACACATAGAACGTGAGAGACAAAGTGAAGATGAAAGGCATCAGGGTGGATGCACGAGCATCATCCCACATTGTGAACGACACCGGAAAGTTTAAAAGCTTCGTCAACTCATTCCAGCCTGACACCCATTCAGTGGAGTTAGCCGATGGCACCAAGTGCAATGGAATAGCACAACGAAGAGGAACGGTGATGATATGTCTACTAGACAGCTACAGGATACACTGTATATGCCTTCATACCCACATGACATCTTTTTGGTGGCAAGATCAACAAACGGAGGGGCGATAATCACTTTCAAGAAAGGGGACAGTCACAAGGTTACCAAGGACGGTAGCAAGTTTGACATCCACGAGAGTGGAAATTTGTATTACTTGCCAACTGTTGAGGAGAGTGTTGACCAATGTAAAGGGTGTCACGACATGCAAACTTGACAAGAAATTTTGGGTCATTGTAACTACGAAGATGTGCAAAAGTTACGAGGTGTAGTGAAAGGCATGGAGATGAAAGGAAGTGCAGTCAGACCAGATCAGTTATGTGAAGTGTGTACACAAGGCAAATTCACCCAGCCGAGAAATAGGGAGCCAGACAGAAAGGCTAAGAAACCCTTAGAACTAGTCCACACTGACTTAGCCGGTCCCATGCCAACACCGAGCATAGAAGGGTACAGATATGCACCCTACTCAGGTAATGTGTTGGTGTATTTTCTAAGGTCCAAGAGTGATACAGTGAAAGCCACAGAAAGGTTCTTAGCAGACATAGCACATTACAGAGAAGTCAAGTGTATCCGTTCAGATAACGGCAATGAGTTTACAAGCTGAGACTTCTAGGCACTGTTAACCATGAATAGGATTAGACACGAGACGTCTGCACCCTATTCACCCCACCAAAATGGCACAGCAGAGAGCGGTTGGTGAACTCTCTATGATATGAGCAGATGCTTACCGATAGAAAGCGAATTACCAGATAAGTTATGGAACTACGATATGCAGACAGCAGCTCATGCGAGGAACAGGTGCTACAGCAGGCACACAAAGAAAACGTCATACGAGCTGTTCACAGGCAAGAAACCAAACATATCCAAATTGCAGAAATTTGGATCAATGTGTTTTGCTTACAAGCAACAGAAAGGGAAGCTAGACTCTAGGTGCGAGCAAGGTGTTTTCATTGACTACAATAAAAACAGCCCAGCTTATCTAGTATACTATCCAGACACAGAGAGGGTTCAAAAGCACAGGTTGGTGACGTTCACAACCAAGACAGCCAAAGAAAAGGAAACTCAAACACCTGAGTCATACATAGAATATGGTGTTAGGAATGTACATCCCAGGGTCAATGACTGTGAAGAAAATGTGGTTGATGAAAATGTGGAAAATTTACCAGGTCAGGGTGTTCAGAGTGGAGTTTCTGGGACTTTACTTGAACAGACTGAACGCACACAGACGGGCAAAGTCACCGAGACTGTAATCAGAAGGAACCCACTGCGAACCAAGAGGAGACCAGCTTACCTACAGGAATTCGAGACTGAGGACACAGAGGACAAACTGCAAACATGCGTGGACTCTTGTTATAGAGCAGTATGCAACATTCATCAAACCTACCAGGATGCCATAGCATCAACCGAATCAAGGCAGTGGAAAAATCCCATGAACAAGGAGATGCGATCACTGGAGGAGAACAAGACCTTCAGCCTCCCCCAGTTGCCACCAGGTAAACAGGCAGTGGGGGGTAGATGGGTCTACACACTCAAGTGTGACATTGATGGATCTGATAAGTACAAGGCGAGATTCGTAGCAAAAGGCTACAGTCAGAAACCAGGAACTGACTACGAGGAGACATTCTCACCCACAGCTGATATGATAAGTGTAAGAGTGGTCATGCAGAAGGCAGCGCAGGAGAACCTAGTCTTACACCAGATGGATGTTAAGACAGCCTATTTGCATGCACAAATTGACTGTGAAATCAATATAGAGCAACCAGAAGGTTATGAGAAAAAGTCAGAAATGTGTGAAAAGCTAGTATGCAAGTTGCATAAGTCTCTCTATGGTCTAAAGCAGTCAGGCAGAAACTGGAACGCTATGTTACATACATGTTTGAGTGAAAATGGTTTTGTACAGAATCCCACTGATAACTGTGTGTATACAAGAGAAAAACATAATGGAAAGGTAATCTTGGAACACTGTCCTACTGAGCAAATGATCGCTGATGTAACGACAAAGCCAGCCACCAAGCTAAAGCTAAAGAGGTTTGCTCAAGACATGTTTGGCACCTAGAAGTGCAAAGAGTGTGTTCTCATTGTCAAGGTAAAGGAGAAGCCTTATTTTGTTGTTGTTTTGTTTTCCAGGTAATCCAATGAGCTAAGAGCGAGTGGGGGTGTTGAGCGCTGTTATTTGATGGCGCCCCTACTCATATTACGGTACATTCGGATGTGACGTCGCCACGTTCTCAGTGTGCTACAGTGTGTGTTTTCAGTGTGCGACAGTGTGTGTTGTATGAATCGATAGTCAGTAGTAGAGAGCTAAGACCTGCTGTTTTTGTCTGAATAAATATGCCTAACGTTAAAGGCTAAAGAGAAAACAGTCAAGCTTTGCTTATCCTCCATACGCAACAAGAAGATTGCACACCCCAGCTCAACAATATTATATAAATTACCAAAGATCTATTTTGTTTTTTTTTAAAAAACAATAACAGTATAAACAACAATAACAACACAGGTTCAACAACATGTCCATGTATGAGTAGGCTATCCTTTTCAGGAGTTACTCATCACATAAACTGGAAACTGAAAATTTGGATGTTTGGCAGGCAGCATCTGTTTCTCTGCGTGTGGTGCCATGCCACTGCCTTTGGGGAATGGAGCAAGAAGGCGGAGGGAAAAGTAGTCCCTATCCCAATCAGGCCTCTAAACAGACAAGACCTCTAGATCCCTAGATTGAAGAGCTCAGAGTCAAGACCTACAAACCTTACCAATCTCCTGCCACAGCGGTCGGGAGAAACATAATAAATTGTACAAGGAGGGGACGCTGGTGAGCAGTAACATGTGAGGATGTCTTTAGATTGAGCTCCTGATCAGGGCGAACTTTTCATTAATATTTTAACTTTTCAGATCAAACACAGATAAATTAGGTTTAACACACACGATACTTAACCGCTAGCACACCGGACTCACAACCCTGTACTTGCATATCGATCATCTAGAAGACGCGATGGGCAAAAACAAATCCAGCAGTGACCAGGCCGCTAAAGCCTCGGGCTCTGTGAAAGCCCCGGACGAGGAGTCTACAGACCTATCTGGGGTGATGGCTGCCATCGCGAGCAGTGAGAGCAAGATCTTGGCACGGATAGATTCACTCACAGAGGATCTGAATGCAAAAATAGACGCTATAAAGGCCAGCATGGCGAAACAAGAGACCCGTCTGAAAGACGTGGAGGACGGCCTGAACACATACTCAGACAAGACCACGAATATGGAGGAGGACATCGGCCAGCTAAAATCTGAAGTCGCTATGCTACGCCAGAAGGTAGACGGTATGGAGGGGCGACAACGCCGGTGCAATGCACGCATTGTCGGGATAAAGGAGGGATTCGAGACCAGCGGAGGCCAGCAGCCTACTATTAGCATCGCTAAACTACTGCAGGAGTTACTAAGCCTCAGCTTCACCCCGACCCTAGACTGGGCTCACCGCGGCCTGCGGCACTCGACCAACAAAGGAGAACCCCCCAGGATCATCGTGGTGAAGTTTCACTATTTCTCAGAGAGGGAGGAGGTTTTCCGCAAAGCTGCCCGTTCAGCTCCGTTGAGCCTGCACGGCAAGAGAGTGAGCATCTTCCCGGATTACACCGCGGCAGTGGCGAAGAAGAGAGCGGCCTTCTCCGAAGCTAAACGGCTCCTCCGGAGCTGCCAGGGCGTCAAGTTTGGGATCCAGTTCCCGGCGGTGCTTCGTATCACTTCATCGTCCGGCCAAGAAAAGCGGTTCGAAGACCCATCTAAGGCGATGGGTTATATCAGGGAGAATCTAAAGCCTCAGGACAATGTACAGTAAGATGTTGATAAACTCCAATATATTTGTGGCTAACTGGTATTGGCGGCTAATTGATATTAGCTGCTAAGTGCCAACAGCTAGCGGAAGTAACTAGCTAAGATACCAAGACAACAGGGTAACGTTATGGTTTAACTTTATCTATTTACTTTAACTTTTGTAATTTGAGACTCACAGATAATGTTACATTTTTCATTTAATAAGAATGTCTCATACCTGCTGCCCATTTAAAAAAGCAATTTTTCTGTTTTATTATTATCGTGTGTGTGCATGTATATGTGTGTATGGATGCTAATTATTATGAGACCCGTAACAGTGCTTTGGTGACGACTGCTAGGGCGACACCCAGGTCAGTGTCACTTACCTACAAAGGAACTGTATAACTGCTGTTATATGAGTGTAGATATATTTTCCTTCCTTTTCTTTTTTTTTAATTTTAATTTTTAAATTTTTTTTAATATGGGTGTTGATATATAGTTCTTAGGTATATAAATACTTTTGGGATTTAACATAATCTTAACAAGACCACTGTTCGCCCTGGTTGGGGCTTGTTAGAGGGTTTTTATATGGTTATTTGCCAGGTTATACTAGAAATGGGGGATGCGATCTCTAGGGAATTAGTAGATCAGCATGGGTTCTCAAGGCTCTGTTTTTGTTTTGTAGCTAGTAGGCAGGGACTTTTTCTTTTCTTTTCTCGTTTCATTTTTAGAAAAAATGTTTGACACTCAGAATACAGGTTATCTTCGTTTTTTGAGCTGGAATATAAAGGGAATTCACAATCCAGTAAAGCGTAGTAGGGTTTTTGTACATTTAAAATCTTTGAGAGCTGATGTCATGTTCTTACAGGAAACTCACCTTCAGTCAAGTGAACACACAAAACTAAAAAAAGCTTGGATAGGACAAATTTTCTGTTCCAGGAATGAGAACAGAACGCGGGGCACGGCCATCTTGATCAGGAAGGGTATCCCATTCGTTCCACTACTGACTATTTCTGACCCCAGGGGAAGGTATGTGATAGTGACGGGTAACCTGTATGATACACTTGTGGCACTGGCAAATGTATATGGACCAAACTGGGATGACCCACTTTTTTTCTCTAGTTTCATAGCAGCCCTCCCAGACTTAAATAATTACCGATTAATATTGGGGAGAGATTTTAATTGTGTATTACATCCATATTTGGACAGATCAAACCCAAGACCTAATAGTAAAGTTTCGAAGGCAGGTGCTGTTATCCATTCATTTATGGAATCCTACTCTCTTTTTGATCCCTGGAGAAGAAACAACCCAACTACTAAACAATACTCCTTTTTTTCCCCAGTGCACCATTCTTACTCAAGGATTGATTTTTTTCTCCTGGATAGTAGGGTCCTTCCTATGGTTAGGGGGAGCCAATATAATAGTATTGTTATTTCGGATCATAGTCCTGTACATCTAGATATAGGTTTCATAGACTGCCCTAAACCCCAACGCACCTGGCGATTTGATCCTCTATTACTGTCCGGGGACTCCTTTAAAAATTTTCTCTCCCAGCAGATAGATATCTTTATGGAATTCAACCATACTCCAGATATGCCACTAACTATTGTTTGGGAGGCTCTCAAAGCCTACCTTAGAGGCCAAATAATCTCATACACAGCACATGAGAGAAAGAAACAAACAACGTCTAACAGAACTGTCCCATAGTATAGCGGAAGTGGACCGTTCATATGCCGATTCCCCAACACCTGAACTTTATAAGAAAAAATTATTATTAAAAACAGAATTCGACAATCTCTCCATTAAACAAACAGAACAATTATTCTTTAAATCAAAACAGACATTTTATGAGCATGGAGAGAAAGCTGAAAAACTATTAGCCCATCAGGTTAGACAGTCCATAGCCGCTAACACTATTTCTGAAATTTGCACAGCAGCTGGGGTAAAGACTGCCGACCCTGACATCATCAATAACCAGTTTAAACAATTTTATATTACCCTTTATAGTTCAAAACCGCCCAGCGACTTGTTTCATATTTCAACTTTTTTAGACAGTCTGACCACACCAAAAATTGCCCTTGAAGACAGAGCACAGATAGACAGAGAGATATCAACAGAGGAAGTGATACAAGCAATTAAATCCATCCAGAGCAACAAAGCACCAGGTCCGGATGGTTTCACAATTTAAATGTATAAAGAATTTGCTACCAAGCTGGCACCAATACTTAACCTGATGTATCAGGAAATTTTTAACCAACAGAAATTGCCCCAAACTATGATGCAGGCAATCATATCAGTGTTACTTAAAAATGAAAAAGATCCCCTAATGTGTGGCTCCTACCGTCCTGTAAGCTTGTTGAATTGCGACTACAAAATCCTTAAAAAAATCTTGGCCACCCGTATTGAAACTGTTGTCCCAATGGTTGTTAACCCTGATCAAACTGGTTTTATACCAGGCAGGCAGTCATTCTATAACATGCGCCGTCTATTTAATGTACTATACACACCACATTCCGTACAACAGACAGAAGTAGTGATTTCTTTAGATGCTGAGAAGGCATTTGACCGCATCGAATGGCAATATCTATTTGCTGTTCTAGAAAGGTTTGGCTTTGGTTTCACATTCCTAGCATGGGTTAAAATATTGTATTGCTCACCGACAGCAGCAGTGCAGACGAATAATATTATTTCTGATTATTTTTCACTCCATAGGGGCTGCAGACAGGGCTGCAGCCTCTCTCCTTACTTGTTCGATTTGGCAATTGAGCCACTCGCTATAGCTCTTAGGGCAGAGGATGGCATTAAAGGTATCTCACGAGGTGGTAAATTGCATAAGGAATCACTTTATGCAGATGACCTGTTGTTATATATATCCAACCCAATAGAATCTATACCAAGACTATTACTTACCCTGGATAACTTTGGTCGCCTGTCAGGTTATAAGATAAATTATTCAAAGAGCTTGCTTTTTCCGATTAACCACACTGATAGAGACTACTCTAGCTTTCCATTCAAACTTGAACATAATGTATTTACATATTTAGGAATCAAAGTCACTCATACAATGGGGAGGTTATATAACCATAACTTTAAAACACTAATAGAACGAACAAAACAAGATTTTAAAAAGTGGTCAACGCTACCAATTTCATTAGCGGGCCGCATTAATATAGTTAAAATGAAAGTCTTACCCAGATTTCTCTATCTTTTTCAAATGATTCCCATATTCATACCTAAGACAACTTTTCAACAATTCTACTACTACTTTCGGCTGCTCCCGTTAGGGGTCGCCACAGCGGATCATCCGTTTCCATTTCTTCCTGTCTTCTGCGTCTTCCTCTGTCACACCAGCCACCTGCATGTCTTCCCTCACCACATCCATAAACCTCCTCTTTGGCCTTCCTCTTCTCCTCTTCCCTGGCAGCTCCATATTCAGCATCCTTCTCCCAATATACTCAGCATCTCTCCTCCACACATGTCCAAGCCATCTCAATCTTGCCTCTCTTGCTTTGTCTCCAAACCGTCCAACCTGAGCGGTCCCTCTAATATAATCGTTCCTAATCCTGTCCTTCTTCGTTACTCCCAGTGAAAATCTTAGCATCTTCAACTCTGCCACCTCCAGCTCCGCCTCCTGTCTTTTCGTCAGTGCCAATGTCTCCAAACCATATAACATAGCTGGTCTCACAACCATCTTGTAAACTTTCCCTTTAACTCTTGCTGGTACCCTTCTGTCGCAAATCACTCCTGACACTCTTCTCCACCCACTCCAACCTGCCTGCACTCTCTTTTTCACCTCTCTACTGCACTCCCCGTTACTTTGGACAGTTGACCCCAAGTATTTAAACTCAGATGTCTTTGTCACCTCCACTCCTTGCATCCTGACCATTCCACTGTCCTCTCTCTCATTCACGCATAGGTATTCCGTCTTGCTCCTACTGACTTTCATTCCTCTTCTCTCCAGTGCATACCTCCACCTCTCCAGGCTCTCCTCAACCTGCACCCTACTCTCACTACAGATCACAATGTCATCCGCGAACATCATCGTCCATGGAGACTCCTGCCTGATCTTGTCCGTCAACCTGTCCATCACCATTGCAAACAAGAAAGGGCTAAGAGCCGATCCTTGATGTAATCCCACCTCCACCTTGAACCCATCCGTCATTCCAACCGCACACCTCACCATTGTCACACTTCCCTCATACGTATCCTGCACCACTCCTACATACTTCTCTGCAACTGCTGACTTCCTCATACAATACCACACCTCCTCTCTCGGTACTCTGTCATAAGCTTTCTCTAAATCTACAAAGACACAGTGCAACTCTTTCTGGCCTTCTCTATACTTCTCAATCAACATTCTCAAAGCAAACATCGCATCTGTGGTGCTCTTTCGTGGCATGAAACCATACTGCTGCTCGCTGATCGTCACCTCTCCTCTTAACCTAGCTTCTATTACTCTTTCCCAAATCTTCATGCTGTGGCTGATCAACTTTATACCTCTGTAGTTGTTACAGTTCTGCACATCGCCCTTGTTCTTGAAAATCGGTACCAGTATGCTTCTTCTCCACTCCTCAGGCATCCTCTCACTTTCCAGGATTGTGTTAAACAATCTAGTTAGAAACTCCACTGCCATCTCTCCTAAACATCTCCATGCCTCCACAGGTATGTCATCAGGACCAACTGCCTTTCCATTCTTCATCCTCTTCATAGCTGCCCTCACTTCCTCCTTGCTAATCCGCTGAACTTCCTGATTCACTATCCCTACATCATCCAACCTTCTCTCTCTCTCATTTTCTTCATTCATCAGCCCCTCAAAGTATTCCTTCCACCTTCTTAGCACACTCTCCTCGCTTGTCAGCACATTTCCATCTCTATCCTTGATCGCCCTAACTTGCTGCACATCCTTTGCAGCTTGGTCCCTCTGTCTAGCCAATCGGTACAAGTCCTTTTCTCCTTCCTTAGTGTCTAATCTGTCATACAACTCACCATACGCCTTTTCCTTTGCCTTTGCCACCTCTCTCTTTGCTTTACGCTGCATCTCCTTGTACTCCTGTCTACTTTCTTCATCTCTCTGACTATCCCACTTCTTCTTTGCCAACCTTTTCCTCTGTATAATTTGCTGTACTTCCTCATTCCACCACCAAGTCTCCTTGTCTTCCTTCCTCTGTCCTGATGACACACCAAGTACCTTCCTAGCTGTCTCCCTCACTATTTCTGCAGTGGTTTTCCAGCCATCTGGCAACTCTTCACTACCACCCAGTGCCTGTCTTAACTCCTGCCTGAACTCCACACAACAGTCTTCCTTCTTCAACTTCCACCATTTGATCTTCGGCTGTGTCTTCACTCGCTTCCTCTTCTTGGTCTCCAAAGTCATCCTACAGACCACCATCCGATGCTGCCTGGCTACGCTCTCCCCTGTCACCACCTTGCAGTCTCCAATCCCTTTTAGATGGTGCCTTCTACATAAGATATAGTCCACCTGTGTGCACTTTCCTCCACTCTTGTACGTCACCCTGTGTTCCTCCCTCTTCTTGAAATATGTATTCACCACAGCCATTTCCATCCTTTTCGCAAAATCGACCACCATCTGTCCTTCCACATTTCTCTTCTTGACTCCATACTTTCCCATCACCTCCTCATCACCTCTGTTCCCTTCACCAACATGTCCATTGAAGTCCGCTCCAATCACCACTCTCTCCTCCTTGGGTACCCTCTCCACCATGTCGTCCAACTCATTCCAGAATTCACAACTTTTCAACAATTAGATAGATTAATTTCATCATTCATCTGGAACAATTCAAACCCCAGGATGAAGAAAATATACTTGGAGGTCCCTAAGGAGACAGGGGGATTAGGTTTGCCTAACTTTATTTGTTACTACTGGGCTGCGAACATTGTAAAACTTTTACATTGGGCATTTACATATGAGAATCAACAGGGTACAGATTGGGATCACATGGAACTCTTATCCAATCCTTTACCGATACTCACCTCTCCACTACCACATAATCGTAACATACAAATAACAAACCCAGTGGTTAAAGCTTCACTTAGGATATGGCTCCAGTTTAGCAGGCACTTTGGATTAAAGCATGCTAGCGGTCTTTTTCCAGTAGCAAATAATCAATTCTTCTTGCCATCTGTGTTAGATAACACATTTTAACTTTGGCATAGAAATGGACTGGTGTTTTTCTGTGATCTATTTAAAGATGGAACATTCGCCTCATTTGAAACACTTACCAAAGACCATAACATACCCAGATCCCATTTTTTTAGATACCTTCAAATCCGTAGTTTTGGCAAGAAAGTGTTTCCCTCATTTCCGTATCTGCCAACCAGGAGCCAATTAGATGTTATTCTAGAGAAGGATCCCTTTGGG